>NC_049984.1:17528393-17536267 GCF_000003815.2 Branchiostoma floridae | reverse complement strand
TGCATCAAACCTACACAAGAAAACCACTCCGATAATTCATAAAATATGGTCTATGCTTGTTATAACAAGGAGGTTATGTGATTTTTTAAAACCTCCTTGGTTATACAAAATGTTATCAGTTATTAAAGTTGGAAAACAGTTTTCAGCCATCTTGGGATATAGAAAGCAGCTACAAACATCGCAACATACGTTTTATATCTGCTCCATTTTTTTCTGAATCGACATAGAAAACAATTCAGTTTTTTATTGTAAATTTTCATCCCCATTATTAAAATGTCTATATGGGCGATGTATCGGCGTTCTACATGTACCTTCCCCAGGGGCTGAATGTTGTACTTCTCATTGCCGCAAGGTGGCGTTGCGTAAAGATGCACATTGAACATATATCCCCAACGTATTAAACACCATATTTTCCTGTGGTATTGTGGCCTGATGAAGCTATACATGGATGAAAAACTGAGCGACCAGAGAAACGCCCCAACATCTGCTTGGAGATGGATCTTACTTGCAATACTGCATGATCACCAAAGGTGCACCATCGAAAAATGAACTTGGGCTCACCGTCTTGCCACCACACAGGAAAAAGGTAGCGGGTATGTAGTGACTATCTTTTCACTAACGCAAATTTTACATTGCTAGGCTATGATGTCATGATTTTCAGGATGTTGAGGCGAATGATCTGCATAGGGATAAGTGATGTCATAGCCTCAATGTCAACCAGCCCAATGTGCCAGCGTCACAGACTGAAAAATCTGCTAAGCATAGTCTAATCGCTAGGTGGTGCATGAAATGGGGACTCCAGGTAGATCTACCGGTGGCATGAGACTGTATGAAAGCCGACCAAAGGCGTATAGCCGACAGATATACCTTTGGCCGGCTTTGATACAATCTTATATATTAGCCTGTGTAACGCAAACTCCGCTGTCCATGGCTGTAACTCCCCGCGCGGCAATGTAGGACGGGCCAACTGAGAAGCGCGATTAAATCAGACTACTATCTTATGACAACGGCAAATTTGCTTGGAGATGCGTGTAATCCTCGGGAAAGTGAAAGGTGCATTTAGCTTAAGAATCAAACTTTAAACCATAAACACTTACCCTCAAATACTAACTTGGTCTTTCAACTGTCGACAAACGTATTTACAAGAAATTCTATCAGACTAGTCTGCAAATATACGCACCCCACCCGTCTGCTTGGTGAGTACTACCACTCCCAGTCATATACTGTGCGCACTGTATACATACTGTATACCCCCCTGTGTTTCTACCTAGGACACAGACAAGTACACTGCCTGTAAGTGCCGCTGACTCTTCTAGGATTCTTATATACATGCATAACGGTATGTCACCATATATATTGATTGACTTATTTGCAAATCCATGCCCGTAGGCCAATTGCAAGGGTACAGACAGTAAAAAGTAACAAGTGTCTATTCTATATCTCCTTGATTCTATACAGTTTATCTATATACATGATTCTACATGTACTTGTTTACTGGGAGGTTTGACTTCTTCTTTGGTGGCAGTGGCTGATGAAAAGTCCAACGTTTTTAATGATTAGTGGGTTCTGTGATTTTAACAAGAATATAGTTTTTTGGAGGTCTAACAACTGGTGAAAAGTTGGAAGTATTGTTTTAATTGTGTCAAAAAGGTTGTTTCCTTCGTCCTCATAATGGGGGCAGTTTTATATATATATATATATAGTGCATGCAATGCCATCATTGCCACACCTGTTACAACATGTGATCGTTCGCATCGCCCAGTTGGAAATATGCCAGGCCTTGAAAATCTGATCCATATGCAGCAGAATCTTCTTTCCAGGTCGCGACCACGCTTCTGAATATGCACAGATTAGTCTGGTTTTCTGAAAGTATCTACTTGCAAACAACTTGGAGAATCGCCGGTGTCTCTTTTGTTGCTTCGCGGTTGAATGAACGCATCTTCGTTTTGAAAGCAATTCAGTCCAAAAATATACTTCCTGTATCTTTGAAATATAGTCAACAGGACAATTGTACAACTTGGAGGAAAGGCTGATTCAAAGGACATTAGACAACGTAGCTTGTCCTTTAATTTTTAGGCTGCAACGTAATTCCGGCTGCTGTCCCGCCAGGGGAGCGCCGTCAACGCTTACAAAAATACAGCAATCAAGAGGCGAACCATTAATGTTTGTGTCACGCTCACTTGCTTTCTCCGCGTCATTGCTGGTAAAGTAGGTGAACATTTCTACGTATCAGTAACTAGCACGTCACCGGAACGTACTGCGCCTGCGCGAACCCTGGTGTTTTGGGGCTTGGTTTGGTCAACGTTGCATTGAAATCCCGCTTGTTGCACAGTATATGTTAGAGACATGGTTTCATGCAAAACGTACACGGGATTTTACCCTTATATACGCACGTACTTTCTTAAATGCGGCCCTTTAGTAAACCGGGGGTTTAGCAAGGTTTAGCATGTCTATACTTTTCGCGCAGGCGCAGTACGTTCCGGTGACGTGTTTCAGTAACTAATTTACCATGAACATTTTTTCAATAAGCACAGGTCACATGATATGCAGTCCCCCTTTAGTGTGCCAAGAAATTACATTGAGGGGGCGAAAATTAAAGTTCTTCGTAAAAAAAAAACGGAAAAAAGGAAATTTTCCTTAATAACAAAGATGACACGACTCCAAAATAAATTTGTTATTCTTGCATGGATGTCTTAGTTTGCTTGTTCTTGTCTTTTCAACGGTGTCCGTTCTTTCAAAAAACAGACGTGCTAACGTTACTTGTCAAAGGAAAATGTTGACTTTCTGTGTGCGGCACACTCAGTCACTGAGTACCATTTGTTTTGCCGTGTCAGCCCGAAATAAAGAGCATGTAGCTTATTACACCTACATTAAAAATATTCGATGGTGCTTTCATAGTGCGATTTGGTGGTAATTACATTTACATGAAATCTGCAAAATTTGCACAATTTGCAAAATACCGTGCCGAGGCGCATTGCGGTTTTCCCTCGCATTTAGTGCTTGGTCAGTTTTTTAACCGCCTTGGTCAGACACAAAGTCACATAGAAGGCGGCCACTGGACGGCACATAAAACCGTTATATGGTACAGTAAGAAGAGTGCGAGGATAGCGTTATATGTATAATGTGAAGATTCCAGAAGCTGAACATGATGAGAGCTTCTGAGGTTTGCAGACTTTCAAATAAAGACGGGAATCTTCTCCTGATTCTAATGATCACAATAATACGCTGCCGTCGGTTTCAGGTGGTTGACAGACGGTCTGCCGAGGACACGGGCGGGGGCTTCAACGTACTCTCCAAGCAGAGGTTGGTGGGGAAAATCGTGACCTTTTCCTTGTATGCCGTATTTTTCGACCAGCCTCCCCACCAGAGAGAGAGAGAGAGAGGAGGCAGGTCGAAAAATACGGCATATATTTAAAGGTTACGATTTTCCCCACCAACCTCTACTTGGAGAGTAGTTTCAACGGACAGGAAAACACTCTGCCCAACGTCAAAGAAGGGCAAAATATCCAGACAAAGGAAATCATAGAGAGGAAACTGCGTCTGCCTCGGGAGGAGAGAGTACCGAACAATATGAAGACATTTTCCCCGTGCGAAGTAGAAGAATTGGAACAACTTTATGAACATTGGAAGACGGAAGGTACGCGAACGTTTTACAATCTGCATGACAAATCTTTGCTACTAAATCATGGAAATTTATGAAACATGTTTATTTCGTGTAAACGTGTAGTCTGTGTGACACAAATTTCGCTATTCAGGGCTGTATACGTAACTGGCCCCTCTGAAGGATGTTGGGCGGGCTGCTATAAGCGAGATTTAATCAGGCTAGTATTTGGTAGATTTCACATTTCGATATGCTGTGTAGTCCGTTACATGTATATTCCAATTAATAGTTGTACCAAGTAGAATTACACTTAATGACACATAAGAAGTTACTCTGACACCATAAGACTAAAGCTCTTTGCATTTATTTCTTCCATTGTACCAAGGGAGAATACTGCTACCAACATTCAACCTTCAGCATGATTGCATACAAGAACATAGAAAAAAGCAACATAATAAATAACCTAGTAAATAGATAAACTTCGTTATATCACAGCAAAAAAAATTTCCACTGTCTGTACTATAGCCTTCATCGGGCTAAAATGACCAGTCACAGAAAGCCAGTCATTGGTGAGGCATAAAAAAATGAATGTTGTGTTTCTGATTACTGTCCTGAAAAAAGTAGGGTTGGTAGGCAATGATCCCCCCCCACTAGTGAATGGTATAGCTATAGGTTTCATAGTTTCATATTGGAGTTATCAGTAGCTTGACAAAAGCCAAATTCAAAGACATGAGTGTTGTGCTACTTATCACCTAATCTGCATAATTGATGATGCTGTTTTATAGTCTTCCTCTTTACTGGTGTGGAAATATCCTGCGTTTTCTTGAAAATGTTGCTTTAATTTTGGCCAAAGTGATCCAACAAATGCTTCAGGACACTTCCATATTGATAATGGACCTACATATACAAAGTTCAAGCACAATTTTATACTGTAATAGAAATGAACTTGACAGTGGAAAGCAATTCAACAATGTTTTCATCACTTAAATGTGGCAAGGCTAGGTTCATCGGGTATTTGCTCTGGTTGGCTGGGTAGCTGGAAACGTTTTTTTCTTGGCTTGCCTCATTTGAATATGATGAGGGCTGCAGCACAGACTGAGACAAAGACTTTGTTCTCTTCCAAGGCAGTTTAGCTGCTTACCATGTTATTCACATAATACAGAGATAGATATGACCTTTCATTCCAACAAAATAATCCACTGACTTTTAAAACAACAAATTGAAACTTTACCATCCATGATTCCTTTATATTGCACATACCAACAGCAACATAACCAACATCACATACATGTACAAGTATTGTTCATACATACTAGCTTCATATCATACAAGTATAACTTCTGTGCGTGCACTTTCCATAAAATGGCGTTGTTAACGAATCGACCGTAAACTGGTAACCTTACGTTACTGGTAAAATTTCATCAGGATGCAAGTTGGGCAATATATTTTGCTGATACTTTGCCTGCTTTTAACCGAGCTTCTCCATGATAAATCTTCTGATGAAGGAATAAACCACATAGGTAAATTTACCATGCTGTTTTTCGTTAACTTAAGGCCACATCAATTTACTTTGTTGGTTCTCGGATTTTGCTATAAAACTAGAGGAAAGGAAGGAAAACTTGAGTATGACAGTATTCACTTCATAAAACTGGGGGCTTCTTTATTATTACGTTTATCCAGTTAAAGATTTTGTGTAATTGTTTCTAAATCAAAGAACTAACCAATCAAATTGGTGTGGCCTGAAGGCTTTGACAGAGTAGCACAAATTTTGTCTTGTTTTCTTGTGGTACAGAACACATAGATTGTCTTTTAAAAGCTCAAACTCTCTTCTACATGCACTTAATTCTACTTTAAGAAAATGCTTCTAGCGTAAAGGTGGAAATCCAGTAGTAACATCATACATTCTGTACAGCACAATTTGGCCACACCTAATAGATCTGGTATATGGCATATATCAGTTTGTAAATAACTTGCCTCCCAACTTTTACACGAAAAGGCTTCCAAATTTAATACCTACATTGTACATTCTTGGCATACAGATTTACAAGTGCCATATTTCAACAAGACTTGATAGTTATCAATCTAATACTGCACACAGGTCCATATAGACAAAAACAGCAGCAAGGGAAACAGTCCCAATGTTTGTAACACTGATTGTGACTCTTAGATCTTAACATCAACCTTCCCAACTTCTTAAACTGTACAGCTCTTTGTCTGAGACTAAAGAAAGTTCATACCAGACCAATTCCACTTTTATCTCTCTCTACGTGTTGCTAATAACCAGTGGCCAGGCCAGGGTCTTAAATCTCTGTAATGCATATTGAGTTTATTTTTTCAGTCTAAGCACTAGTCTCCAAGCAGACCCTATGGTGCCTTAGAGAAAATATCAAAGCTGGCAAAGAAGTATAGCTGGCCAAAGGGAGATAGCCGGCCAAAGGGAGTCAAACGGGCAACGGAGCCACTATACTAAGTCCCTTGCCAGCTTTGATACTATCTCTAAGGCACCATAGGGTCTGCTTGGAGACTACTAAGCACTACCCCTACATGTATAAGAAATTTGTGCCGCCAACCCCTACAGTATTTAGTAGTCCCAGTCCAGTGGGTCTTCTTCTTTGGAGGGGGGCAAAGTCAACCTGTGTTCATCATACAGGCTCTTGGCATACATGATCTGCTTCACAACCTAAAGAAGAAGGGGGAGGGGGGAAAGAGTGAACATTAGGATAAAGCAGAATATACATCATGTAGTCATTGTGCAATGCATACAATGATCAAGCTGTGCAAATATTTTTTTATTTTGTTGTTGTTGGTCATTTTGTTTCCTATTTCTGTACACATGGAGTACAACAGGGTGTATTCCATATCACAATTCAGGCCTTTGAGCTGTAGAAGCTTTTAAGTCAATAAACAATTTCAGAATCTTTCTCTCTCTCTCTTTCTCTCTCTCTCTCTCTTTGATAACTCACCTTCTCTGCTATATCTTTGGAGTCACACCTGACCACAGGACGTTTCTGTGGGTTCTGACTTGGGGTGGGCACACCTGCCAGGTTATCTGCCTTCATCGTCACCTCCACATAGTGCCGCTCCTCACCTGGGTACAAACGGTTATTGTTAAACTTTGTTTCCTTGTATAGCATAACTGAACTAGCCTGCAAATACTTTTGCAGAGAGGACAGAAGAGACTCGGAAGCTATAATACGGCTGAATACCAGGCTATAAAAAAAACTGCCTCATCATGTCAAACCTGTTCTGCACTCATAGTACATGTAACAGCTTAGTAATACGTAATGCCAGTTCACCTTTATCAGCGGGGTAATCTAAACTCAACACAAAAAGTTTGGAATATCAACTTTGGTATATCATATTTCCGTTATTTATGCATCAATTTCAATGTATTATATATCAATAGAAAGCTTCTGTGATTTCCTTTCCAATGGTGTCAAACTCATTGTCATTGTTAACTGATGGAACATACACTAGGCCTGCTAACGTGAGTGGGTTATGAAAAAAAAGTGCCCGAATTCCCCCGTTTCTGTTCAAAACTGTATCGTCCGGTCAACCGTTGTTATGGCCGCGGGTGACAATGATTCAATCAATCCTTTTATCACCTAACGTTTGGTATACAGAACATCCAAGTTTATTTTTAGAATATCTGAGTAGAGTATTTTATGAGTGTAAATTCATGGAACAAGGACTAGGCCCGCTTACGTACAGGGGGTCCTAAAGATAAAGTGCCAAAATTACCCTACTAAAATCAATCACTCCATTCTGCTCATTTTCTTCCGTCAGTACTGACTTGTGAATGAAGGCAAGCTGAATAAACAGGACATGTCAATCAAAGCTACTGTTACTCTTTATTCAAGCAAAAAATCTGAACCATGGCAAGAAGTGATCAATCGAGTGCTAGCCATAAGCCGTAGGAAGGCTATTCCACCCTAAGACTGTACTCCAGCATCCAATGGTCCTTGCTCTGTGTGGACTGGTGTTGTACTCTTGCAGAACTGCATTTGGTCCAATATTGAAGAGGTATAATGTTGCTATTGGATGGAGGATGGTGTCGCTATATGTCACCACATTAATTTGCCTGGAATGATGACGAGTCTTGTTTACCCTATGGTGGTTATACCGCCCCACACCATGACGCTGCCTCCACCACCAAATGCCGAAAGTTACTCTTGCCTTGTCAGCGCGCGGTTCTTCTTGCCGCATCCGCGCTTTGATTCTGCCATCCAACTATGAAAGGGCAGATGAACTCTACTCAAGTGTACTAAAACCT
>NC_049984.1:17384462-17526452 GCF_000003815.2 Branchiostoma floridae | reverse complement strand
CTTTAACTTCCATGATTAACAATAATTTTCTAATCTACTTAGAGAAGTTTGCAGACCCTGTTGAAATTCAGACAAAAGTACCATATATAGTGTATATCGTACCAAACTAAACAAAATGTCAGTGTTTATCTTGCGTTTGAAGTGAAATGATGCTGAAAGAAGTTGTTCATTCACTACTCCAAAAGCGCTCTCACATCGACAAAAGTTCGCACTCACTCAGACCCAAAAAATCGCTCACTCCTACAGCCCCGTTGGCAGGGAAGCCTCCCGAAGTGAGAGAACTTTTTGTTCTGTGGGTGAGAGAGAATTTCAGCGTTGTGTGTCGGAAAAAGATTAATCGTCAAGACAATATCTTTAATATTTGGTATAAGTGATTGTCATTGTATAGTGTATATCGTTGCAAACTGAACAAAATGTCAGCGTTTATTTTGTGTTCTAAGTGAAAAAATATTGAAGGAAGTTGTTCTTTCACTACTCCTAAAACGCTCTCACAACGACAAAATTTCGCTCTCACTCAGACCAAAACATTCGCTCACTTCTACAGCAGGGTTGGCAGGAGAACCTCCCGAAGTGAGAGAACTTTTTGTGCTGTGTGTGAGAGAGAATTTTAGCATTGTGTGTCGGAAAAAGATTGATTGTCAAGACATCATCTTTGGTATAAGTCATCGTTATTGTATAATGTATATCGTTTCAAACTGTACAGAATGTCAGTTGTTGATTTGAGTCTTAAGTAAATAAACTTCAAGTAAGTTATTCTTTCACTACTCCGAAAGCGGTCTCATATCGACAAAATTTCGCTCTCACTCAGACCCAAAAAATCGGTCACTCCTACGGCCTGGTCGGCAGGGGAAGCTTCCCGAAGTGGGAGAATTTTTTGTTCTGTGTGTGAGAGAGAATTTTAGCGTCGTGTGTCGAAAAAGATTGATCGTGTATATCTTTTCAAACTGAACAAAATGTCAATATTTATTTTGCGTTTGAAGTAAATAAATCTCCAGGAAGTTATTCTTTCACTACTCCGAAGGCGTTCTCAAATCGACGAGTTTTCTCTCTCACCCAGACCAAAAATTCGCTCACTCCTAGAGCTGGGTTGGCAGGGAAGCCTCCCGAAGTGAGTGAACTTTTTCTGTGTGTGAGAGAGAATTTCAGCGTTGTATGTCGGAAAAAGATTAATTTTCAAGACAATATCTTTAATATTTGGTATAAGTGATTGGTATTGTAAAGTGTATATCGTTACAAACTAAACAAAATGTCAGCGTTTATTTTGCGTTTAAAGTGAAAAAATACTGAAGGAAGTTATTCTTTCACTATTCCGACAGCGCTCTCACATCGACAAAAGTTCGCACTCACTCAGACCCCAAAAAGCGCTCACTCCTACAGCCGCGTTGGCAGGGAAGCCTCCCGGAGTGAGTGAACTTTTTGTTCTGTGTGTGAGAGAGAATTTCAGCGTTGTGTGTCGGAAAAAGACTGATTGTCAAGACAATATCTTTAATATTTGGTATAAGTGATTGGTATTGTATAGTGTATATCGTTACAAACTGAATAAAATGTCAGTGTTTATTTTGGGTTTTAAGTAAAAAAATACTAAAAGAAGTTGTTCTTTCTATACTCCAAAAGCGCTCTCACATCGACCAAAGTTCGCACTCACTCAGACCCAAAAAGTCGCTCACTCCTCCAGCCGCGTTGGCAGGGAAGCCTCCCGGAGTGAGAGAACTTTTTGTTCTGTGGGTGAGAGAGAATTTCTGCGCTGTGTGTCGGAACGATATGATTGTCGAGGGAATGTCTATAATATAACAGAATGTCATTTTTGAAAAGGTTTATTATTGGAAACTGAAGAAAATGACACTATTCAATGCCTTTAAGAAGATAAAAAAACTCAAGCAAGTTATTCTTCCACTACTCCTAAAGCGCTCTCACATCGACCAAATTTCGCTCTCACTCAGACCAAAATAAATCGCTCACTCCTCCAGCCTGGTTGGCGGGGAAAGCCCCCGAGGTGAAAGAACTTTTTGTTCTGTGGGTGAGAGAGAATTTCAGCGTTGTGTGTCGGAATAAAGTGATTGTCGAGGAAATGTCTATAACATAACAGAATGTCATTGTTAAAATGGTTTATTATTGGAAACTGAAGAAAATAACACTGTTCATTGCCATTTTGAAGTTCAGAAAACTCAAGCAAGTTATTCTTCCACTACTCCGAAAGCGCTCTCACATCGACCAAATTTCGCTATCACTCAGACGAAAAAATCGCTCACTCCTACAGCCGCGTTGACAGGGAAGCCTCGCGAAGTGAGAGAACTTTTTGTTCTGTGGGTGAGAGAGAATTTCAGCGTTGTGTGTCGGAGAAAGATTGATTGTCAAGACAATATATTTAATATTTGGTATAAGTGATTGGTATTGTATAGTGTACACTCGGCACAAAAAGTTTGGAATATCAACTTTGGTATATCATATTTCCGTTATTTATACATCAATTTCAATGTATTATATATCAATAGAAAGCTTGTGTGATTTTCTTTCCTATGGTATCAAACCTATTATGATTGTAAACACATGAAACGAGCACAAGGCCTGCTTACGTGAGTGGGTCACGAAAAAAAAGTGCCCAAATTCCCCTACTTCTGTTCAAAACTGCATCGCCCTGTTGATATTGGCGCGTGTGTCACTGGTTCAATCAATCCTCTTTTCAACTCACATTTTGTATATGAAACATACAAGGTTTTAGTACACTTGAGTAGAGTTCATCTGCCCTTTCGATAGTTGGATGGCAGAATCAAAGCGTGGATGCGGCAAGGAGAGCGGCACGCTGACATGACAAGAGTAACTTTCGGCATTTGGTGGTGGAGACAGCGTCATGGTTTTTGGCGGTATAACCACCATAGGGTAAACAAGACTCGTCATCATTCCAGGCAAATTAATGTGGTGACATATAGGGACACCATCCTCCATCCAGTAGCAACATTTTACCTCTTCAATATTTTACCAAATGCCATTCTGCAAGATTACAACACCAGTCCACACAGAGCAAGGACCATTGGATGCTGGAGCACAGTCTTAGGGTGGAATAACCGTCCTACGGCTTATGGCTAGCACTCGATTGATCACCCTTGCCATGGTTCAGATTTTTTGCTTGAATAAAGAGTAATAGTAGCTTTGATTGACATGTCCTGTTTATTCAACTTGCCTTCATTCACAAGTCAATACTGACGGAAGAAAATGAGCAGAATGGAGTGATTGACTTTAGTAGGGTAATTTTGGCACTTTGTCTTTAGGACCCCCTGTACGTAAGCGGGGCTAGTCCTCGTTTCATGAATTTACACTCATAAAATACTCTACTCAGATATACTAAAAAGAAACTTGGATGTTCTGTATACCAAATGTTAGGTGATAAAAGGATTGATTGAATCATTGTCACCCGCGGCCATAACAACGGTTGAACCGGACGATACAGTTTTGAACAGAAACGGGGGAATTTGGGCACTTTTTTTCGTGACCCACTCACGTTAGCAAGCCTAGTGTATGTTCCATGAGTTAACAATGATAATGAGTTTGATACCATCAGAAAGAAAATCATGCAAGCTTTCTATAGATATATAATATATTGAAATTGATGCAGAAACAACATAAATATGATCAACCGAAGTTGACATTCCAAACTTTTTGTGCTGTGTGTATATCGTTACAAACTAAACAAAATGTCTGCGTTTATTTTGCGTTTAAAGTGAAAAAATACTGAAGGAAGTTATTTTTCACTATTCCGAAAGCGCTCTCACATCGACAAAAGTTCGCACTCACTCAGACCCAAAAAAATCGCTCACTCCTACAGTCGGGTTGGCAGGGGAAGTTCCCGAAGTGAGAGAACTTTTTGTTCTGTGTGTGAGAGAGAATTTTAGCGTTGTGTGTCGGAAAAAGATTGATTGTCAAGACAATATCTTTAATATTTGGTATAAGTGATTGGTATTGTATAGTGTATATCGTTACAAACTGAATAAAATGTCAGTGTTTATTTTGGGTTTTAAGTAAAAAATACTAAAAGAAGTTGTTCTTTCACTACTCCAAAAGCGCTCTCACATCGACAAAAGTTCGCACTCACTCAGACCCAAAAAAATCGCTCACTCCTACAGCCGCGTTGGCAGGGAAGCCTCCCGGAGTGAGAGAACTTTTTGTTCTGTGGGTGAGAGAGAATTTCTGCGTTGTGTGTCGGAATAAAGTGATTGTCGAGGAAATGTCTATAACATAACAGAATGTCATTGTTAAAATAGTTTATTATTTGAAACTGAAGAAAATGACACTGTTCATTCCCCTTTAGAAGTTAAGAAAACTTAAGGAAGTTATTCTTCCACTACTCCGAAAGGGCTCTCACATCGATCAATTTTCTCTCTCACCCAGACCAAACATTCGCTCACTCCTCCATCCGGGTTTGCAGGGGAGGCCTCTTGAAGTGAGAGAACTTTTTGTGATGTAGGTGACAGAGAATTTCAGTATTGTGTGTCAGAATGATATTGATTGTCAAGACAATATCTTTGGTATAAGCGATCATTATTGTATGATATATATCGTTGCAAACAAAATAAAATTTCAGTGATCATTGTGCATTTTGATTAAATAAACCTCAATGAAGTTATTCTTCCACTACTCCGAAAGCACTCTCACATCGACAAAGTTTCGCTCTCACTCAGACCAAAAAAATCGCTCACTCCTCCAGCCTGATCGGCGGGGAAAGCCTCCGAGGTGAGAGAACTTTTTGTTCTGTGGGTGAGAGAGAATTTTAGCGTTGTGTGTCGGAATAATATGACTGTCGAGGAAATGTCTATAATATAACAGAATGTCATTGTTAAAAAGGTTTATTAGTGGAAACAAGAAAATGACACTGTTCATTGCCATTTGGAAGTTAAGAAAACTCAAGCAAGTTATTCTTCCACTACTCCTAAAGCACTCTCACATCGACCAAATTTCGCTCTCACTCAGACCAAAAAAATCGCTCACTCCTCCAGCCTGATCGGCGGGGAAAGCCTCCGAGGTGAGAGAACTTGTTGTTCCGTGGGTGAGAGAGAATTTCTGCGTTGTGTGTCGGAATGATATGATTGTCGAGGAAATGTCTATAATATAACAGAATGTCATTTTTGAAAAGGTTTATTATTGGAAACTGAAGTAAATGACACTGTTCATTGCCATTTTGAACTTCAGAAAACTCAAGCAAGTTATTCTTCCACTACTCCGAAAGCGCTCTCACATCGACCAAATTTCGCTCTCACTCAGACGAAAAAATCGCTCACTCCTCCAGCCGGGTTGGCAGGGAAAGCCTCGCGAAGTGAGAGAACTTTTTGTGCTGTGTGTGAGAGAGAATTCTAGTGTTTGTGTGTCGGAATAAAAATGTCTGCTGTATCAAAGAATAGTTTGTCTGTGGAAAGAATAATTCGATATGTGTTTGAGAGTTGATTTCTGCAAGTGTTTGAGACAAAAAATTGCACATTTGTTGACGCGACATATTCTCGTGGTGTCTGCACTATGTGAAGAATGCAATCAACCCCCAAAACTTTAAAGTCGTCGTACTTATACATCCGAACAAGGATCTTTTAACCAGTTCTCTTCAGGGACGGATTTTTTTCCACCTTAAGCTTTCTTACCATGGGTGACTGACTTGCATAAACTTCTTGCTGTGTATGTGAAAAAAAAAATCAGCCTCGGTTTTTGGATAATATTTGTTTTTACAGATATTATGTATGACTGCATGAACGATCGGAAAGAGTATCTAAGAAAGATATCGAGCGTGCAAGTTTGAGTCGGTGAAGGACAACTTATATGACATGTGTGCGTGCATTCTATGGATCCAGAGACATTCCAGCTACGCGGTATATTTCAAATACATGTCTCTATGGGAAAAAGGCAACTCATATAAGCTATATAACAGGTCAAAAGTCAAATTCATACTGGCCATTGTATCATTAATGCTGAAATAGAAATGGATTTGAATACCGGTCACGGTATTCACTAAAACAATATAATAGCCTCTATATTGAAGAATAAAGTACATGTTGAACCGAGAAACCGTCTGTATATGCTTGCATTTATAACATTTGTGAAGAATGATATAGGACAACACATGGTAAAAAAATCACCTTTTGAAAATCTGTTACTGTGTGCGAAGTTTTTCAACTTTGGAGTGGGAGAGAAAAATCTGTCGATGTGTGCGACCTTTTCTAACGGTTGTGTGAGAGACAAAAATCTGTCAATGTGTGCGACCTTTTTCAACTGTTGTGTGAGAGAGAAAAATCTGTCTGTGTGTGAGACCTTTTTCAACCCTTCTGTGTGAGAGAAAATTCGTTCTATGTATACGTTTAATTTTGCAACACTTGGCCCCCAATACGATGGGGTCCAGCACACGAATCCAGCGGATGGCGACGTGACCCTTTCCCCCCATTCCAATCCTACCGTGGCTACGACGATCTGTACATGGACTGGTTTCCGTCAAACCTGAATGGACAACGGAACCGGTTCCAGCCTGAGCGCTCTCGTGACTATCCGTGGTACAGGGACTATGACTATGAATACTAACTCAAGGTTTAGTATCTACTTATATAAGACATCGTATAGTACTTGTTAACAAGTTATAGTAGATTGCAAACGTAGTTGTTTAAGTAAGCTCTTCAGTGATGAAGTAAAAGTTTTAGTAAAGGTAGGGAATAAGTCAGCACTCTGATAGTTTTGTCGATACTCTTATTAAGCCATGACAATGTCAAGGTTACAAATGTCTCCTCACTCTATATCCATAGGTTTTTGGAATGTTCATGGTTTAGGAAAAAAACTTGAAGTCAACGATTTTAGAAACAGTTTAGAAAAATTAGATTTCTTCTCCCTCCTTGAAACATGGAGTAATGATACGTCAGAAGTTGATCTACAACATTATCAGCACTTTTCATCTCTAAGGAACAAACAAAGTAAAGCCAGACGGAACTCAGGTGGAATTATCTTTTATTTTAAAAACAAACTAGCAAAATTTATAAGACGAGAGAGCAGCACTTCAGAAAGCAAAGATATTCTCTGGATCCATGTAGCCAAGGAATTGTTTGGCCTATCCAGAGACGTATTCATAGGTAATGTATATATCAGTCCTGTAAACTCTTCGATCCACAAAAGATCTGAAGAATCTATCTTTGATGTACTAGAACAGGACGTGGCACGTTTTACGTCCAGAGGTTTTGTGATTCTCGGAGGAGACTTTAATAGTCGATTAGGTTCCTTGAAAGACTTCGCGGACGAAACTCCAATAGATTCTGCCAAGAAATTATTCTGATAAAAACCCGCCAAACACATTTGGCAAAGATTTGACTGATTTATGTTACCAATCCAACCTCCACATTCTAAATGGGCGAGTCCTGGGAGATCTCAGCGGCCGATTCACATGCTACCAGCCTAACGGCTGTAGCACTGTGGATTATGCCATAGCTAGCAGTACCCTCTTCCACAATATCAATATATTTAGAGTACATCCATTGACCGAATTTTCTGATCATTGTATGATCTCGCTAAACATTAAGACACTTATACAAGAATCTCAAAACGAAACACCCAAAATAAATATGCGACCTTTGCCAGACAGATTTGTCTGGGGACCGGACTCCAGCGAAAAGTTTATAAATGCTTTACGCAGCCAAGCATTATCGCACAAGCTTGAAAATTTTAATTTGTCAACGCATCTAAACTCAATCTTAAATGCAGACATCGACAAAGAAGTTCACAATTTTCAGGAAATCTTAGAAATAGCGGGGAAAATGTCACTACAAATCAAACATAACAGTAAACAAAAAAAACTACGAACAAATAAAAAGTGGTTTAACAAAAATTGCTTCGAGGCCCGGAAAGAGCTCCGTAATCTGCAATATTTATTGCAACGAAACCCAAAGAACCCTTTTATTCGAGGTAGCTATTTTAGGAAGAAAAAGGAATACAACAAACTAATTCGAAAGCGCAAAAAAGACTATGAAACTGACTGTTTAATGCAGCTCCAAAATCTTCAGGAAAATAATCCAACCGCCTTTTGGAATCTACTCAAACAATTTAAAAACGCCAATTCTACTCCAAAAGCTTTAGAAGAAATTCCGCCTGATTCATGGGTAACTCACTTCAAAGCATTACATGAAAAACGTAGGCTTGAGAGGCAAAATTTTGACACTGAATTTGAAATGAAAATTAAAGACAATCTAAAGGCACTGGAGGAACACAACAAAGAGCAAGGGCCTCTTGATTGCCAAATCACGGAGGCTGAAATAAGTAGTGCAATAACGGCTCTCAAAAACAAAAAGGCGAGCGGCGAAGACATGATAATTAACGAAATGCTGAAAGCGGGACACAGCTTACTTTTAAAGCCTCTTGTTGCATTATTCAATCGCACCTTTTTTAGTGGAAAATTCCCCCAGACCTGGTCAAAAAGCTACATAGTGCCCATATTCAAATCAGGGAGAAAAGACGACACTAACAACTACCGCGGGATTTCCATTTCTAGCTGTCTCGGGAAACTGTTTACCTCTGTACTAAACAAAAGGCTCTCCTCTTTTCTCGAGGAAAACAAAATTCTTAAACCTAATCAAGCAGGGTTCCGAAAGAATTACAGAACGTCAGATAACATATTTGTTCTGAAAACGTTGATTTCCAAATATACACAGTCAAGAAATCAACTATTTGCTTGCTTTGTGGATCTATCCAAGGCATTTGATTCAATTTGGCACGAGGGCCTATTATTCAAACTCATATCAAAAGGCATTTCCGGTAGATTTTTTGATATGCTAAAAAGTTTATATAGTCAATCCGCAGCGAGTGTGAAAACAAATATAGGTTTAAGTGAAAATTTCCCTGTCAAAATAGGAGTGCGGCAAGGTTGTGTTCTAAGTCCCTCACTATTTAACCTTTATATCAGTGACTTAGCAGACGAACTGAATACAGGAGATTTTGATGCGCCCTTGCTAAATACATCTGAAGTATCAAGTTTATTTTATGCCGACGACCTTGTCCTACTATCAACTAGCCAAAATGGTCTTCAAAATGCAATTGATAAACTAGGTCTCTATTGCAACAAATGGAAATTATCAGTTAACATAAATAAGACAAAAATAATCGTATTTAACAAAAAGGGTCATATGTTCTCAAATCTCAAATTTCATATACTCAACGAAGACATAGAGATAGTTTCTTCATATTGCTATTTAGGAGTGGTGCTTACAACAGGTTGCAACTTCACAACAGCATTAAAAACACTACAAAAGAAGGCGCTAAGAGCTTTGTTCAGTATTAAAACAACACTAGGTGAAACCAATCCTTCAATTTCAGTATATTGTAAATTATTTGATGCCTGCGTTGTCCCAATATTGACTTATGGTGCAGAGGTATGGGGCAAAATCGGATTAAATGATAAGTCACCCATTGAACAAGTTCATCTGAAGTTTTGCAAGTCGTTATTAGGCGTAAGAAAAAACTCAAGTAATCTTGCAACAAGGGCAGAACTAGGCAGGTATCCTCTGTGGATCGAAGTATATACTAGATTGTATTCATACTACAAAAGATTAGTTAAAGAAGTGCCAAGAAATAGTCTACAATTTGAAGCTTTTCTTGTACAGCAGGACTTACACAGTCGCAACATACCATGCTGGTTTTCCAATGTTAGTAAAATCCTGGAGGAGTCTGGTTTTGCCTATCTTTTGATTAACAGTGATCGCAACACATCTTTCGCTCAGTCCGAAGTAAACCAAAGACTGAAAGACAACTTTGTTCAAAATTTTTACTCCGAAATGAATTCTCCTGGCATGAAGGAAAACCAAGGTAATAAGTTAAGAACCTACAGAAAATTCAAGCTTACTTATGAAAGAGAAAAGTACCTAGAGATAACAAATTTTAGTTATCGCCGAGCCATGACTAAATTAAGGATCAGCGATCACCCACTGCAAATTGAAGCTGGCAGATACACCCGAACTCCTCCTGACGATAGAATATGCATGTTTTGTAATAAGAATGTCAGATGTATAGAAAATGAAATGCACTTTGTACTAGAGTGTTCTCTGTACAATGATATGCGTAATAGCCTTGTTAATGTTAAACGTGTTGAAGAGAAATATACAAACATAACAAAGGTAGACATGTTTAAATATCTGATGTCATCAACTAACTATGACATATTGGAAGAACTGTGTAAGTTCGTTTACTCTTGTTTTAAGAGGAGGGACGAAGCTTGTAGAAAATAGTTATTATTAGGATATATCATTGTTTATTTGTTGTCATTAACTTTATATCAAACTTAATGCATTTAGCCCCATTGGGGCATGAACATGCAATAAACATCATTGTCATTGTCATTGTCATTGTCATTATTAAAGTATCAAGTATCAAGATTGTATAATTTTCAGGGAACTACTCTGGCTTGCTGGCCCTTGGGTTAGATACAGGCAGGTGTAGGTATTAAACCTGAGGAAATGATTTGACAGTTAATATCGCATGCAGAATATGTTACGATATGATACATATCTGAGTGTTTCATGAATGTATGGGACTGATCATGACTTTAACAGGAAATTCGTTAAAAATCATCTCCGTGTAACAGGTTCAATTCTTCTCGCCTCTTGTGTTTCATTCAACGGAAAGTCAATCTTAAAGGCCCCTTCACACGAGAATCGGAATGAGCCGGAAAACCGCCTAAATAACCTTATTTGTATATTCCTGGGAATTCGTAGTGTAAGCTAGAAATTCTCACTGCATTCCAGATATTTGTGGCCGTCCTGAATGTCTAAATAACCTTATTAGTATATTCCTGGGAATTCGTAGTGTAAGCTAGAAATTCTCACTGCATTCCAGATATTTGTGGCCGTCCCGAATGTTTTGTCGTGCTCAAAACTTTCGAGGTGCATTTGAGGTGAAGAGATATCGAACGGCATTCAATGAATACAACTGTATTCTGATCTCAATCGATGGAGAACCTACCGGCCACAAGAATGAACACAAATAGTGAAAATGTTTAGAATGTACTATCAAGGAATATGCAACACGACATTTCGGCTCATTTTGCCTCTCGTGTGAAGCGGTATTACTTCAATTTGGAATTCCAACCCGAATGTGGCACGCATTTTGCAAATTCTTCATTTTGGCTGGCTCTGCTTGCTTCCTGCTGATTCGGTTTCTGTGTGAAGGCCCTATAACGTACATGCATCCTAAGCTTTTCCTTCCTATCTTTATTTGGGAACTCAGATAAAGATAGATACTGCGGGATCTCATTTGAGAGGACGTGTTGAGAAGATTGCCTCTGTGCACGGTGTACTCACCACCAGCTGCTGCAGACACTCTAAAGTGTTCCCCGTAGATATGCCTGAAGCGCCTGCCTTTTGATTTATGATACCTGATACATGAATTGATTTTTTGTAGTCTCTGGCCCTTAAGGTGGATTACACTTGGGGCACCGGTGCGGCACTGCGGTGTTCGTAGCTGACGAATTTAGAGATAAAGAATGAATTTTCTTCCGTTTTGTGTAATTTTGTTGTCTTCTAAGTCATACTTACGTATTACGCAATATCTAAGTTATTAAAAATCGCGAAACTAATAAAACAGTGCCGCAGTGAACGAACCCCGCAGTGCCGCACCGGTGCCCCAAGTGCAGTGAGAGTCCACCTTAACGTTTTCACACCGAGGTACACATTTAAAGTAAAATACTCAGGTGGTTGCGGAGATCGTATGTATCGAATTTGGTGCCGTTAATTCCTGTGTGTGTTCAACGCACACCTGGATTCAAACTGATGGAGACTGAAATGGAATATTTATCCCTGAAGATCCGCTTACCTGCCGTTTCCTAAATGAGATGATTTGAAAGCTATGCCTTCCGCCAGAGCTTGGTCTAATTCACAGTATTCATTGGTAAATAAAGATAAACGTATACATGTACCGGTAGTCACTTTGAAATGAGTTTGATTATATGTTATTGACGTTACCGTGGAACTTATTCTAGAGCGGTCGAAACGTCACCATTGACAGATGACGTAATATGTATATAGTATGGACTATGGACCAAATAGTTTTGTTTCAAATTACGTCTTGGGTAATACATTACTTCACAATCTATTAAACGTTGTTTTTCTTTTTGTTTCAATCTATCTGAAAGAATCTCCAACTGTGCCACAATGTCATTTTAGACACGGCCTTATTAACGGTTATGACATTGTGATGTTGTATCAAACCATCGAAGTGACTTGCTCAGGGTCAATGGTAAAAACGTTCTAGAACTATTCCGTTACCATGACGAAAACTTCAACGCAAACACATGTAAGAACCGAGCCACACATACCAACAAACACAAGTTACTACTCCTTCCCAACGAAGCGCTTCATTTGAGCAAAAACATCAGGCAGAATGTTCAGTAAGTTCAAAAGTGCCTATGACAGTGCGAAGAAGAATGTGGACGCTGCCCTCGCCAAGTTCCACGGCAAAGACGACGACTTGTCGGACGTTGACGCTAACCAGTACGGGCGCGACATCAGGCTCTGCGCGGCGGTACTGAAGGACCCCGGGGCTTCGGACGAGGACAAAGTCACGGCTATCATGACCATGGGACACTTGGCGTTCACTGGTATGTTCTGTCATTAGTCTTCTAACTATTAGTAAAAACCTATTCCACCGCCGATGTTTGCGAAGGTCTACTACGTCGATGCCTATAATGGGGAAAATGCAGAACGTCATACAGAAGACTAGAGTAGAGTTTTCTTCAGCCAGGTAGGAATTCCGGAAACGGATGGTTCCATTTTAGGGGCCGCTCTTCGCTTCTATGTCACAAACATTTCCAGTTTGTGGGGGTTGTCTGGGGCTCGGTTTCCGCATGAGCCTGTCCAGCCTCTCCTTGAAGCAGTTTATGGTGGGAGAAACCACTATTGTCTCATGTAGGCTATTCCACCAAGGGATTATTCTGACACCGAAGAAGTTTTGTGAGCACACTTCTTTGCTTAAAGATCTCCAGTTCTCTTGTGATATGTATTCTTATGTGTTCACCAATTTGTTTCTAGTAAACACGATTAAGTTAAACCCACAATTTCTGAATCTATGCCGTTGTTTTCAGGTGGAGATTGTTCCAAAGCAGCGCTGGAGTACGTCAGTAAAATTGTCTTCGTATTGAACGAGTCGACCTCGTCCGTGAGACTGCGGATAGCCTGTATGGCTGCTCTAGGTCAGTATGACGTCATCCATTTATACCAGAAGCAATCTTTGACGTCCATGCTTTTAAACTGTTGGTTCAAACTTCAATAACAGCCAATTAGCCCTAGGAACAATGTCATGTTTTCGATTGCACCACCAACTCTAGCAAAAACCTACCAACCCTAGCTAACCTTTTGGGGGGTCGGCCGCTGGCAAGGAACATGAAATTTGGATCAGACATCTGAGTGATGATATCAAAAGGAGACTTCCTGTATTATGAAATCTAATCTATTAACAGATTAATTTGTCCCACCAACGACCATGAGGTCCAGAGACTAGACTTTTAATTATTTTAACTTTTAGAGAATGAAATACTGACTGTAAAAAAACGGCAATTCAGCATTTTGTAAATGTGCTGCAAGAGTTTTTAATGTCAATGGCAATAAACCATTTCTCTCTCACTAGGTAGGTAGGTATGTTACAAATTAGTCTTAAAACAGTCGAAGTAACGTGTATGTAGTAAATATTGTACTTGTTTGCTCAGTTCACAAATTTGTGCAACGTATGTCTGGATATGCTCACAATGTGATGTCCATAAAAATACGCTTTTCAGTTTTACATTAACTTTCGAGACCAATACACATGAAACAAAGAGAATCCCTTTTTTTAGCAATCCTATATTTTCAGGATCTTAAAAATTCCTTGGCTTAAATATTCATTTCTTGAACCGCTGTGAGGTTCTCACACAAAACTGCGATGTATTAGGCCCAATTTACACTTAACTCTTGTTTCTTGAATTTGTACGTGTAGTACTACATATCGTAGTCTACTATAGTACCTGTAACGTTAGTAGACTACAATACGTATTCTTACAGCTTAAATGTGTGTAAAAATGAGCGTAAAATTGTAACTTGGGTCTTACTTTTCTCCTCCTCCCGAACAGGAGAGTTTTGCATCTGTTATTCTGACGACGCTCTTCTGGCTGAATTTCGCAAACTCGGCCTGGTTCAAAGTCTCATCAACATGGCCAGCAGTACGGGAGAACCGAACCTCCAGCGGTGGGCGTGCTACACGCTCAAAATCATGGTGTCCGGTAGGTCAAACTGTATTTCCAATGATTAAAGGTGGTATCTCACTGCACTTGGGGCACCGGTGCGACACTGTGGGGTACGTTCACTGATGCACTGTTGTATTATTTTCGGTAATTTTTCTCAAATCTGGATATTGCGTAATACGTAAACGTATGACTTAGAAGACAACAAACTACACAAAACGTAAGAAAATTAGTTCTTTATTTCTGCAACTCGTTATCTAATCCTTCGAACCCCGCATTGCCGCACCGCTTCCCCAAGTTCAGTGAGATACCACCTTTAACGCTAGTTCACCGTTATCCGCGGGGTAACCTATATCCGTTGTACGTAAAACATCTTATTAAGTCATAGCTAGTCGACGGATGGTGTTTTTTCCAAAATATTGTAGTTTGAAGCCACCGTCCTTGGACTTGATATCCGCAAATATCTTGGCTTTAAATGCAACGGATATAGGTTACCCTGCGGATAGAGATGGACTACCGTCACGGAAAGCTTTCAGGATTGACTTCCGCGTAATTCTTCAGAATATGCACTGGTTTACTAGAAACCTTCAACAATAACCAGTTAATATAATAATAACTTTTAATGACCGTTGACGTCCACACAACACAAGCAATGATTGCGCCATATGAACGCTTACACACAAAGCGCACTGAAGTATTTGTTGACATCCATATCTTTTGTTGCCTGTAAAACCTAGCTCAAACAACAAACCTCATGTATCGACAAATGTAATTGTATATTACAGTTACCAGGGATAGCCCTTGATAATAGCCTCCGGCTAGTTGGGTAGCCCTGGCTATATTTCTCACTATACAGCCGAATAAAGCAAATCAAATCAAATTGATGGGTATGACGAGAATAACACTCTAAATATTTTCAGAAGAGTAGGAGTGGTGAAAGAGATATGATAGTTATACTTTCGAACTTGCAACAGTCATTCACAAGAGATTGTTCATAACACAGCATAACAAAATTTACAGAATATCAAATTTACAAATCTCAGTTCCCAAACCTTTCTTTTTAAATATATCCCAGCATATATTATGAAACCGTGTTGAATTGATCTGGAAAGCGTGTTTTGTAAGAGAAATCAAGACTAACGTTGTATCTAAACGAAAACAGCCTGGTATACAATGAAACCTTTATGTACTATTGAGCACATTTGTATGTGGATCATCCGGCCATTCTTGCCACTTTTTGGTGGTTACTTTGATTTCTTTTTTGCCATTATCAAAAACATTGAAAACCATGTCAATAGTCACCACACGTTAGCGTTCACTGTAACCACTTTCTTTCATCAGGTCCTTTGGCTTTGAGTGGTCAAGGTACAGGTTTGACATGTATTCTTGAATTGTGATCTTGCATGATTCTTTCCTGCAATACTATAAATGACTTTTATGTTGACCTCAGATGACGCCACGACTCTGAACATGACCTCTGACATTCTGAACGTTGACCTAAAGCTGAGACGCGCACGCGCACTGGACTGGTCCGACTGGAACGACAACGAGGCTGACGTCCTACTAAACATACTTGGCTTCGGGGACGACGTCTAACTGATAGAATGTCACAATATAAAATGTCACAATATAAGACTATTAACCATAGACTTACACTGTATTACCTACGATGCTTCTTGTTAGCAATGTTAGGTATTCTGGATAATAAGTTATTTACTTAATCTGAAAGTTATAATACAGAATGTCTTGATACTACGTACTGTTCAGTGTTTTTTGTTCTCCAAGAATTCGTCACAAAAGATAGAAAAGACAAACCGAAGACTAAGGAAGGAAACAAGAATATGGTTTTCATGACTCGTCATATGTTCATCACTTCGAGCGGCTCCCTTGGTCTTTAGTAATACCCTGTAAATCTTATCCTTCTGCTGGTGGTAGCTCGGCTAGTGTTTGTCACACATGTCCATACAGAAAACTTTTGTCGGACAATGCTAAGTTGTTATTGTCTGTGAGAGAAGAACGCTTAAGTCTGTTTCTTGGCACACATTTCCAACACCGACAGAAGAAAGGGCCGAGCAACTAGATCACTCCATTCGTGTCTTTCTGTTTCTCTACCGGCGAGGGTAGGTTGTAATGTCTGTGAGAGAAGAGCGTTTTGGTTTGTCCCTGGTCATACATCTCCAGAAGCTATATAGCGGCAGAAGAAGGTCCCGAGCAGCTGTATGACTCCATTCGTATCTTTCTGTTTCACTACTGGCGAGCTTAAGTTGTTGATGACCGTGACAGAAGAACGCTTTAGTCTTTTTTTCGACACACAAGAAACGACCAAGCAGCTAGATGACTCCATTCTTTTTGTTTCCCTAGTGGCGAGGGTAAGTTGTTGATGTATGTAAGACAATAACGCTTTGACTTGTCCCTGGTCATACATCTCTAGTAGCGGCAGAAGAAAGGTTCGATCAACTAGATGACTCCATTCGTATCTTTCTGCTTCTCTACCGGCGAGGGTAACTTGTTGATGTCTGTGAGAGAAGGACGTTTTGGGTTTTTTCTGGTCATACATTTCCAACAGCGGCAGAAGAAAGGCCCAAGCAGCTTCTTGAAGGCCTCTCGGAACTGCATGTGGCACATGGCGTACAGGAATGGGTTCAGCATGGAGTTGAGCCAAAGCATCCAGAACGCCCATTCGAACAGAGTGTCGCTCACACAGCTCCTACATAGGGAACGTACCAGCATGGTGATGGTGTACGGCGCCCAGCAGATAGCAAAGGTCGTGACGATGATAGCCAGAGCTCTCGCGGCTTTCTTTTCCCGCGCTCGGGTGTTCTTCGTGAGGTCTGACACTCTTTCAACCAGCTCTTCCCTCCGTTTGATCTGTTTGGCGTTTTTGATGTCCTGTTGTGCCGGTGGAAAGGTGTGTGTCCGAGAGAGTCTTCTCTCTTTTGCCACTGGTGGTCTGAGGTGCAGCTGCGTTTTTCTGGTCACTTTTACCATGGATTTGCCTTTCCGTTCGCCTCTGATGTTACTGGTGCGCATGGCGCCGTGACGACGTAGCCGCTTCCCCCTCCGTCTGATACTCCAGTACGTTGCAAAGTTCATCACGGCAACCGACGTGAAGGGCAAGAAGAACTCAACAAGAGCGGTGGAGAACAAGAAGGGGAAGTTGTCGTGGAATCCTACGTAGCATTTTCCCTCAGGCAGTTCCACGCCAGACAGGGTTCTCCATATCAGAATGGCAGGTCCGTACAGGAGGAACGCGATGATCCACACACTGACCATCATGATCACTGTCTTCTTCAGCGATCTCTGCGCGCGGTGCTTGATCGCTTTGGTGACCAGTAGGTACCGGTCCAGGCTGATGAGGGTGATGCTGAGAACGGATGCGGAGCCATCCACATAGTCTATCACCAACCAGATCGTACAGAAGGTCTCTCCTAGCTTCCACACGCCGCTAAGCAGATACGGCGCGTACACCGGCATCGCGAACACGCCGATCACGAAGTCCGTTATGGCCAGGTTCAGGATGAAGTAGTTGCTGGAGATGCGTAGCTCCTTGACCAGGATGAAGGACACGATGACCAGGACGTTTCCTGCAATGGTCAGCAGCGCGGCGATGGAGATGAGGACCGCCAGGAGTACGGTAACCTCCAGGGACAGAGCCGAGCCGTCACCCATGGACTCCGGTGTGGCCGCTGTTGCGTTTTCAGCACTTTCGTTCATCATGTTGGTCTGAAAAAAAAAATCAGACATGTAAAGAGTTCATCATATTGACAACAAAGTCTGTACAGCCTCCGTGCTAAAGAGAGCTATTTATAATCAAGTCCCTATACTTATTAGAAGTGCAAAATACAAAAGATAAGGTTTATATACAAGTTTACACGTATGCTACAATCACATTTTCAAACCGGGGCCCGGCCGGGAAACTTTCGAAATAGAAAAGTATAACGTTAAGGTTGATATAAAAGACAACAAAACACACAGAACTACCAAAATGTTAAGAAGCTAGTCATGAACATAACTTGTGTATATCACTTTATTTTTTTTCGTTCCTGCAAACATTCCTTGTCGGGCCCCTTGTTTAGAAACTTGACCTTAGCATTACGTGAACTATTTCAAAATTGCTCGCTTCACAGGAGGTGATTACATCATTTCCACCTAAATTTGAACACGTCCGATGCCTTCAAATTTGTGCAAATTCCGTTCTTCGACCGTCGATAGAAATGATGTTAATGAAATCACCCCGCTATCATGGAAGCTCATCTGCGTTGGTAGTAATCAATAATAATATAATCATAGTATGATGGTTAAACTTTCTTCGAACACAAAGGTATACACGGATCTAATTTTCAACGACTACGTGCACTGTCTCCTTATTCAGGATCAATGCTAACTACCGACTTATCAATACTGTTTGCTTATCAGTACTGATCCTAAAGAAGGCAACAGTGGTCGTTGAAAATGTGATCCATGTACACCTTTGTGTTGGAAGAAAGTTTTAACATTGTATTATGATAACTACCAACATAGATGAGCTTACATAACAACGGGGTGATTTCATTGATATTATTTCCGGAAAAAGTTTGAACATTGTGCCATGAAATCAGCCCGTAACAGAATCAGTTTGTTTTAAAATTTTAGAAGTATAAACTTGTCTGTTGCCCGTAACTACCATAGCGCTCATCATCTTCGATTGAAACAAATTGATACAAATTGGAGTCCATTTTCAAAAGCACTCCCACCTACCAATCCTTCAAAACCAAACGAGAATCTTGACTAATTGAAAGAACTTGCAGCCTTTCGAAAACGCCTTCTACAATATAACTTCCCACCGCAAGTTCCCAGTGGGCTTCTTCTGTGCCCTTCTGGCTGTAAACGAAGTAGGCAATCCAATTAGTTCAGCTTGATAAGCCAGCCCGCGTACGTCTCAAGGCGCTTATTGTAACGCCTGGAGGACCCTTAAGGTTTGCGTGCGTACGTGTGTGGGGATGTGGGCCTTAATTGGTCTCAAAGGACTGCACCGGAGCAGGGTAAGAAACGTGGAAGGAAGTGAGACGCTTTCTTCGTTCCTTAAGTAGCTGACGTTAATCGGAAGGTGATAAATGTCCCCAATCATCCCGGAAGTATGATAAGTGCGTATGACGATAATTGGTGGGACCTTTCCGGAGATGTATGTGACGTTTGTTAGGAAAAAAATGTTGTGTTTCAAATTACGGTCCTGGAAAAACCTGGTGGGTAGGGGTTCTCTTATTTTTCAACTTTCTTTTTTAGATTGCAGCCAGGGTGATCTAACATAGCTCATGTTTTAATTGTATCGTTACGAGGAGTGTCAACGTAAAGGGGAGCTAGTGTTCGAAAGTGGTTTTACATTGTTTTTATCCGTCCAATGTCAGATTGAAAATTTCATGTCCCTTGATAGCGGCAGACCCACAAAAGAACTAGAACCGGTCAGGTAACGTCAACCGTACACACCATTTTCAGTCGACCTTGGCGCCGTCGCTGCATCCTAAATTGTATTTGTGCTAACCTTGAATTTAAACCCGGAATATCATGCAAAAAGTATGCAAAACACACAAAGCGTAAAAAGAGTCGTCTCTGATCGATGAAATTCATTGTTCTGTCTTATCGCTCGTCCACAGCGAGGTCGCAAAAGTACTTCAGCTTAAGTTAGATCCGCTTTAGGTTGAAACAAAACGACAAAAAATCCCTATTGTGGACCTGGCAACAGACTGTCTACGAATTTCAGCAGGGCTATCACGACATATAATGAGACCGTAGACACGGATCTAAGACAAAACTTTCTTTCTTTCACAAGACACCCTAAGTTTGCACGATTTGTCCATTCCAAGACACCATGCGAATGTTTGTTGCCATTGTTTAGAATTGATTTTAAAGTTTTGTAATTATATGTCTAGGACATTTGATACTTCAGAAATATTTTTAACACTGTTTCAACTTTATAAATATTTTCCTGCTCCTATAAAAGTTTGGAAATATTCATGGTGTGGAATTAGATACTTCTAATGGTTTCTAAATAATGATAACAGCATTCTACCATTATTTACCATTTTCTACCATTTTTTGTTAATGGTTCGGTGGGGTGGGAAGCAATTCACACATCCTTGCAAAGTGTGGTTGGGTGCCATGCAACAATGGCCCACCACAAAGGATCCACCAGTGCCCAGCAGTGAAATCTAAAAATATACAGATGCAACAATAGGGCTTACTTTTATGGGGGTAATAAACTAATTTTACCATTTGGCCAGGTTTATCATTTTTTATAAATATTTGTAAATGTGAAATAATCACAGAGAGGTTTCACAATTATTCTAAATAAAGATATTTTTGTACAGTTACTTTCAAAATGTTTCTAAAATATTCAAAGAAATTCAAATAAATGAGTATTTTCTTAGTCAATTTTTTGAAAATAATTTAATTATTGTGGCTCAGATATTCTTTTATTCAAAATAATTCAGACTAATTATAAATATCGCCTAAAAACCCTCATGGTGTCTTGAAATGGACTCCATGAATAACAACAACAACATCATCAATCAATCTTATGTGGTAAACATGTCGTAAACCGTTATGACATATGTGACAGGGAATTTGAAATGCAATGAAATTTAAATAACATGGCTTTAGAATAAAAGGATGCTGTCCTTCTCCTCCTTCTGAATCTAAAACTCTACATGGATCATCACTCTCAACATACAGATCTTCACCTTTTTTAAAGCATCCTAAAACTTTGAATTCCCCTGTGACTCGGCCCCGCCTTCCCATTCAGAATCATTAGGTGTTGTCATTACGTTGCGTTTCGCTACAACCCCGCAGTTAACTAAATTCATTTCAGTCACATCCGCTGGAATTATCCCTGATTAACATCGATCAATTCTCTGGATGCCGGTATTTATGGTTGGTTATCCATTACACGCCGTGGTGCCAGTTTGTAAGCCGTGTCTTCATCGTTATGCAAGAGAAGACGTTCATTGAATGCGAATCACATGCAGATGTAAGAATACCAGTTTTAAACTTAAGCTTCTTTCTAGTACTATCCACATACGTAGCAATGACCTGAACATCTTTAATACACATGTGCGTGGGTTTTAGGCACTTAATCCTCGCCTTTTCCTCTTGTTGCAGGTAAGCTATGATATTCCCTTTCTTGTCTATGTTGACCTATACATGTTAAAGTTTCATCTGCGTATCTTGTGATACATAACCTTGAACTTCGACCTTGCATTACCTGTTAACGAGTGCTTGTAATTAAATACACCATACCTATCATAGATAGTCACCAAACTTTGATTACAAAAGCTATAAGTCGTCACATTGTAAGTCCTGCCGTGTCAAAAGTATTTGAACTCTAACACGAAACTGAAAAAACTTACAAGGATGCAAGTGACGCAAATGCACAGATCAGCGCTCAATACATGAACACGGATAGATTTTCCGCCAAGTACAGTCAAACAAGTGATTTTCGTTCAGTCCACGGGTTCCTTTGTCATTGCAAAGATTGGCGAATACTTGTTCTGATTCAAACGAACTCGTCCCCCGACAGTGCTTAAGGTGCACTCTCACTGTACTTGCGTCAAGCTTGCGTCACTAAAAAGGTTCGAAAGATACTCAACGAATTTCAGAGATAAAGAACGCATTCTCTTACTTTTTGTGTACTTTGTTGTCTTCTAAGCATTTGTGTATTACACAATATCTAAAATGTAAAAAGTCAGAGAAAGTAAGAAAACAGTGACGCAGTGAACGAACCCCGCAGTGACGCAAGCTTGACTCAAGTGCAGTGAGAATGCACCTTTTAGCAAGGTTGGAGAATGCTTGTTATAATTCAGATGAACTCGTCCCGCGAACCAGCTTATTGCTATGATAACTTTCTGTAGCTACAATTACAGAATCCAACCCAGAGGGCAACTTGGAAATGACGAGATGTTGATAAGAAATGACTCATGTCATTTACTAGTTTTATCTGTAAAACCGAGCTGTCAGGCTCTCTTCCTGGGTGCCTCGCATCAGAAAATAATTCTAATTTTTCATAAACACGAAACAAGCTAAAAATCCCGCTCAAAGGTCACGAGAGGTCACTTAACTACAGTTTATCGGCAAGTATGAAACAGTATGTGTCCAGCTAGGCTTCATTTCAGTTAGTGTAAACCTGACGCGAATATGCAGTCTACTACAGCAGTAGACTATGCTACGATGTGTAGTACTAAAGATTCAAGTGTAAATTTCGCCTACGTAAAGATATCTGTAAGAAACTTTTGGCAATGTTCATGTCAAAAATGTTCATGTGCTGTACGTCTACATCTTAAACCCTTGTCCTGTTGAGCTCGTTTATATGCGGGATATGTTGCATATGTATTGCCTGTACGATGGTCCAAGATTTAAATCATTTCTCACTTTCATACCACAGCAAACCGCATCGATTCGGACGTAAATCTGATGCAGCAACACAGAATAGGTCCAGTTTTACTGATCAGATTAATTAACAAGCTTTAATGAAGGGGGGGGGGGGGGGTAAATTTGCAAAAGAATTCTCAACATGACGAAGGTTGACAAGATTGATTTTTGAGTTCTTAATTTGTGTAACCAGGTGTTACGTATGCACAACGAACCTCTTGCCGCCAGGTTCAGGTAAGCATGATTTAGTCATGTTTATCGTTTTACTTCTTCTTCTTTCGTTTGAGACTACCAAATTCAACTTGCTGAAGATTTTGTAGCCTATGTACCGACTGTAAGGTTTGATCAACTTACACCGGAAGGTCGCCTACTCTTTTCGATAAGTGTGGCGGGATCTTTTACGTGCTTGAGGTGTGGCTCTCCCCGAACACGGGACCTCCATTTAACGTCCTATCCGAGAGACGGCCCTAGCCGAAGCTAGGCACTGAGTAAAGTGAGGTAAGTCGTGTAAAGTGCTTTTCCCAAGTGCACAAGATCGGCGACATAGCAGTTTTTTTAACCCAGGACCTCTTAGGCCTGAGCCAAACCGCCCCGCCGATTGCGCCACGCGTTCTCACTTCTTGTCGTATGATTATTTCGTTCTCATACAAAAGTTTTCCAATTCCTCGTCGGACCAAGCAATTCCTGTACTAAATCATCATTTATCGATCTACCATCATTAGTAACGCATTTCTTGATTAGCGCGTTTCCTGATTAACCACGCATAACAAAAGACCGTTTCCCTGACCTATATCACTATCTCATTAGCTGTTTTTAATTACCGACAGTCCCTGGACACTGATTAGTCCAAACCTTTACAAAGAAATGGGTTGCGTCTCCGCTGATAAGTCCACCACAAGTAATGGCGGGAGAGGTATGATTCATTTGGGAGGCATTTTGGTCAAAGATGGAACGATAAGTACATGACTAGCCTGTAAATTATGGCCTACATACATACTTCCGAGACAGAAGGATGCCAACAACATGCGCTGACTTGTGTCGCATTTAGTTGGTCAGGGTTCCGCGTTCGCCATAATGGGTTGTGAACAACTCTGACCTGTCACAAATGTATCTAACCCTGGCTTCTTAACCCTCCACGAGCCATGTTGTTTTAGGTCATCTTTGGTTGTAAGTTGGTCGGCGAAGTTGCTCTATACTAAAAAGGCAACCCTAGCAACATTAGATCGTTGAAAGTCGAAATATTCTGGATGTAAGGAAATCTGTATAATATTGACATCAAATGCACCATTTAGGCACATTTTACATTTACATTTAACATTTCATAAATTGAGCCGTAGGAATAAGTCGCACGAGGATTCCTGATAAAGGCACAATTATTGGGGGTTCCAATATTTAAGGAATATCCTCGACTTGTTTCTGTGCCGTTTTTAACCGCTCAAAGTATGATATAATGATATAAATGTGGGGCTACAGTGCAGTAGATGTCAATATTTTACAGATTTCTCCAGAATATTTCCACTTTTGACACTGTAATATTAATATATTGCTTAGGTTGCCTTTAAGACTAGTATAGAGCAACTTCGCCGACCAACTTTCAACCAAACATGACCTTGCGAATAACTAAAACAACATGGCTTGTGGAGAAAGCCATCTTCAGCTTATGTGCGACGAAAATAACATTAATCCGACCTGAGCATTTTTCGCTTCAACAAACATATATGTGTGTGCATTATAAGTTTCCTGGAACATCTCTCATGGGTGATGAGTTTCCTGGAACATCTCTCACGCGTGCCCTAGATATGTCTGTCAATGTTAGACCTGATTTTAGCCCTCTCGGCTTCTGGTCACATTTCTAAATCGGGGCCCGGTCGGGCTGTTTGCGGAAAAGAAAAATTAAAGTTTATGCCAATAAATATGCATAATATTAAATCATCTTTTGGCCCACTTTGTCTTTTATATAGTACTTTTCTTTCCCCCAAACTACCCGGCCGGGCCTACGTCATATTTCCAAACCGGAGCCGGGCCTGGCAGCTTTCGAACTCGGGAACGAAAAGTGTTATGTTAAAGACTCCAAACGACGCAAGACAAAGAGAATAGTCGTAGGCATATGCTATAAATAGTCGTAGGCATATATATAGATGTATACGTAAGAATATACACAAATGATGCATCATTTGTGTATATTCTTACGTATACATCTATAACTTTCATTTCCAGAAACAGCCCGGCCGGGCCCCAGTTTGGAAATGCGACGTAAGGCCTTAATGTCTTCACCGACTCTTCTTTTAGTCACCAAGGTGTGAAAATTGGGTACCTGACTTCGGTCGGGGAGGTAAAAGAAAAATACTACCTTTACCTTCTGTCTGTACAGTGTATGTGACAATGTTAATATAAGTCAATAACTTGAGTGCAGTGCCACATTGTTCTCGTCTGGCCAAAAGCAAATAGAAAATGAATGTCTTCACCACATCCAACAGGGTGACGAATCGGAGCTCTATTGACGAAACGAGAAACGAAATGAAAAGTGCATGGATTAAGTACATGAAAGCTGCCCACAGATACACCATGTTCGGTCCGCTGACTACAAAAATATAAATCTGTCTAGGCAATCCTTTCTTAAACCCACCATGCTCATGTGTGGCGTAGAACTAGGCCGGGGCATCCTAAACTCATTCAATGGGATTATGTTCCTTTTTAGGGATAGATGAGATGACCTAGAATGACCTAGACCTAGAACATAGAAATCCTTTTAGAAACACAACTTGATGTCGACTCCGCGAATCCCAGAATTAAAGTATACAAATGTTGATGTGACGGGGAAAATCACGTTAGCTTTCCTTAGTGTAAATTTGCCCTAGTTTAATGAATGATTGAATGAAGACCTTTATTGTACATTTTTGCCCAACCGAGCTAAGTACAGGTCACAACAAAGACACAACATGTATATAAAAATGTCAAGGATCTAGTCTAACACAAAAGTTCGGCTTCTTCTCGCTTCTTGGTAATGAAAATGTAGGACTCGTATTGCTCCAAGTCTGGATAAAAACGAGCGCTATCTTGTTCCTTGTTCGAGTTGTTAACCTTATCAGATAAGACATAAGTAAGTACGGACAGGGAACTGATAAAAACGCTTGAACGTTGACACAGATTTGGGCCACTGATACGAAGACTAACTAAAAAGAAATTAAGGTCCTAACTACAGATTTGTACCACTGATACGAAGAGTGGCTGAAAAGAAGCTAAAGGCCAAAAGAGGGAAGACTTAAAGTCCTAAGTACGAGTATGGCATACGGGACCTGGCACAGAGACTGGTGAAATGGTAGAATGTTGAAAGTAGGAAGGTAATGGGAAGTGGTAAAAGGGGCCTGATTTACAACGTGAATCTGTATTACTATCAGAATGTAAATATGGCACCCTATAGCTAGATGCTGTAATGACTGTGGGAACAGGCGGGACAAGGCCCGGCGGAAAGTGGTCGGGGGTGGTGGGTGTCACACAATAAACAATAGTTTCAACTGCACATTCACCACTAAGAACAGTATACTATGTCAGTAATTGTCATTAGAAGGCTCTGTTACAAGCTTAAATTACAAAATAAACTGTGTACTGTTCGACTGTTTAGATCGACAAACATGACTACTGTATAGTGTTTAGATTCGCCAAAAAGCAGTTACTGAAGCAACTGGATATGGTTTTGTTGCTTGAGTAACTGCTTTTTGGCGTATCTGGATGTCTAACCTACATCGACGGAGTTGTAAGATTGTATATACGTCTAGCTAAAGTACAAATGACAGTACTCAAACCTACCTGTTGTTTAGCTTGCCACAGTCCACCCGTCACTTCTTCACGGATAGGCCTGAAGCCGCTGACGGTCCTCCAAGCCCCTGCCAGGAATCAAAGACGAGACAACGTAAGACTCTCCACAGTCTCTGAGAAGTATACAATGTTCCTGACGATGTCTGTTGAAGGACTGAGTTGTGGAGTAGCTTCATGGACAGCCAACTGATCTCAGAAGACGGCCGAACCTTGCGAGCTGTAGCTCCTATCATCTCCTATGTTTTCCCGGGAAGACTGCGTAGTTTATACATATTTGCATGCCCTTCAGTGGCCGCTGTAATACCTGGATGTCAGCAAAGGACCGCTCAACTATTCAAGACTGTCCGTGAAGTCTATGGCTACCCGTATACAAAACATTTGCCATGCCTTCTATAGAGCCGCCAGTACCGTCACTCAGCCACTAAATAACACTGACTGCCCGGTACTGCCGAGAGACTGAAGAATGCCGGTCATAACGTTTCACCCCTTGAGTAATCAATGTTTGCCCCCCCCTACAACATTCGACCAATCGCATGGTCCCAAGAAGACTGACCCCTGTAAAGTACGACGCGGTGATTAGACGAGACTTAATGACCCGTGAAGTAAGTTATGTTGATAACGTCCAACCTGGAGCCAAACAGAGAGAGTTGAGGGCATAAAATGTCATCAGTCCTCGGCAGAGTGCCAATAACACGGACTTTCATGCTGAGTCAAGGTGGACTTTCACTGCACTTAGGGCAACGGTGCGGCACTGCGGGGTTCGTCGATGACTCAACGAATTTCAGAGATAAACAACGAATTTCCTTCCGTTTTTTTGTGTATTTTGTTGTCGTCTAAGTCAAACTTTTACGTATTACGCAATATCTAACCTATTAAAAATCGCGAAAATAACAAAACAGTGCCGCGGTGAACGAACCCCGCAGTGCCGCACCGGTGCCCCAAGTGCAGTGAGAGTCCACCTATAAACAAAAGTCCATAGCTGAGTGGGACAGCCGTGGAGATGAGAAGTCACGATGTTTTGAGACCAAACCAGGACAATCTGCACACTTGAGCTCACAGAAAACGTACAATTATTAAACTGTGATGATACATAAACAGCTGCACTATGTAGTATAAGACTTAAATTTCTTCTGGGACCGGGGTCAAACATTGTAACGCATCGTGGAGGTCGCGATTTCACCCGCCCACCAAGGCAGATCAACCATACGCCACTAAAATGGTAATCACATATAACTTGTATGTTGAATTTGCTGCCTGATGCCTTTTTATCTAAAAAAGCAAATTTGTAAGTCTATACTATCTACCGCAACCTTCCGTCTGAACGATTTTTAATTTAGAGACTTCACGACGCTTGTCAGCTTGGAGAGGCGCCGACTGAAATAGACTGGTCGTGATAAGCGCGCGGCCTTTGTATCAACATTCCACGCTCTCCATATACACGGGGACACGGCTGAAGTACTGGCACCCGTCGGTAAACATGACTTGTGATCGAAAGTGTCGGGTCAATTCGGTGCGAGCCTTTCAGCGCAACACTAGGTTCTCTTCGAACTCACATCGCTTTACTGTTCAATTGTCGGTTTCCAAGTCCTTCTACAGCAACAGTTTCTTTCCCCGGACAGGAAAATTATGGAATTCTCTTGACGACACCTGTTTCCCTCCAGTCTACAATTTAGTAGTCTTCAAAACAAATGTTCACCGCTATCTCCGTACACAGTTTCTAACTTCTTAGTTCATTGCCTTGAAGTGGTCTTGTGACCTTGCTTTGAACAATCTCGTTAAAAAAATTCGAATCCCGCTTGGGCACCGTGTGGGAGTTTGCATCAGTGGTAAGTTCGTCCTTCGAAGGGAATATTGTAAGCCTTCGACCGTCAACTTGGGCACTAGTTGGGCACTACATGTGTAAAGCTTTCGTAACTAAGGTGTACGCAGAGCATCACTTTCATGATAAGAACGCATCTTAACGGATACTTTTAAAGGTGGGGTCACACGTAGAGTTCCGTATGAGTTCCGTATGGACGTATCAGCCTCTTCCAGGCTCCATAGGTCGCTGAAAAAATTAAAGAAATTAGACAAATATACTAGTCACCAGATTACATGTCAGTGGACTTAGCTGGTCGCAAATCATACTCTTCGGACAGCTAACTGCTCTGGTAAGTTTTATACATTTGTCCAATTTCTACTATTTTTTCAGTGACCAGTGTAGCCTGGTAGAGGCTACGAATTCCACACGGACCACGAACTCGAATATAACGTGTGAACCCGGCTTAAGAAATCATCTTTACTACAGAAGGGTATACAGGTGACCCTGTATGCTTGAAGACGTTACAGGCCCACGCCATCTCTCCTGTCACTCAACGACCAATCACATGGCTGCCTCCTGTGACAAACATGGCCTCTCATTCCCTTCATATCAGTGTAAATCCCCACTAAGCTTTAAAGAACAAATAATCATGGCTCTACATCATCACCAACAATATACGTCCCGGGGGACTTGTATCGAGCGATCGGTGACCCAGATTACATGAGACACAACCCCCAAATACACAAATGTAATGTAATAAACGTTGCTGCTATATTGATTCATGAGAATCCAATGTCCTGGTGAGTAATATTGGTCATCGGTCATCGAATGAGGATAGGGGTGTACATAAAATGCGAAATGGAATAAACTGGAACGAAACGGAAAGTACAGAAAGTACAAAATAAAACAAAGTAGAGTGGAATACAAAACAAACTGAAATAAAATCAACGGAATACGATACTGTGGAAGGATTAGAATAGAGAAATTCTGTTTTGTTCCGTTTCGCAATTTGTTTAGACTGGGCAATCGGGAGTTAAGCAACGCGCAGTCCGGACAGTTCTTGGATGGGAGACCACCCAAGGATGACCGGATGGTATAGCTGGGCCAAAGAAATTCCACAAAATCGTCTTCCGGGAGGGACGTAAAACGGGCGTCCCGTGCTCGAGGAGGTGCCTCATTACTCAAACATTGGGTACCTACTGGCTGCAAATACACCCGATTATATTATATCATTATATTATTTACCCAAATGGCCACGCACGTCGGGTCACCCCTACTCTTAACGACGCAATAACATGTAGTGGTTTGACGTCGGAGGCGCCCCGTACACATAACCGAAGGCTTAAGGACCCATCCAAAGGAAGTCATTAGTATATCCAAATTGGGTGATTTCAAGCTACTTGCGGTGATCTAGGTTTATATGTAGTGCCCATTCCGTCGCTTATCAGGGCTAACTACACCAGGAGGCCCATCATTGACCTAGACCTTTGTCTTCCCTAAACCTCCCCACATAATCATATATCATCATCACAATCCATTGATAGATTATTACGTTATGCTGGCAACAAGTGTCTGGGCACATGAAAACATACACCAAGACCCAAAACAATAGGAACAAGAGTTCGCAGACGTCATATCTCCATGATATATTCTGATTAGGCAAATGGATATATACACCTTCAACCTTTGCATTAATCATACAAATTAGGATTTGCATAATTGGTATCTGCTTATCTTCAATCTACCAAAAACTACATCTTCATTCTTCATGGAAATAATAAAGCAGATAATCAATCTTATTTTCTGGATACCAAAGCACAGACATAATTGTGTTGGGAGACCTCGACAAATACATTTGTACATAAACCAATATGCCCGACTAGTAGCTACAGGAAGGCGTGTTAGACAGGGACGGTTGGAGAAGTGTAATTAGCTTAGTCCGGGCTAAACGTCTTAAAGGGGCACTCAACAACAGAAGCTGATGGTATTTTCTAGCAGACTGCATCTTCATGAATGTCAGAAAGGTAAAATTGCATCAGAGATTTACAAAAAATGAACCAGTAACTTAATAAATGTAGTGCCCCCATGCAGACCCATGTGTAGTGCATGATGGGAATGATGCAAACCATATCTGAATATTGTTGCTACTTTCTGTCTTGTCCAAAGTCGATACCAATACAGTATGTCGAAAGAAGTGTTTGTTTCAATCCAGAGAAGTAGAGTCTGCAGAACGAGCTAGAGAAAAATTGGCATCTGCTGTTGAGTCCAACTTCAATGATGATTCAACGACCGTTGGAGTTTGAAAATGCCACTTGGGTCCTGAGCCAATCAGTACACTTGCCGGCGGACTGTCGTTAGTAGACGAGACTTGTGGTCGCCTGTATTTAACAGGTGACTAGTGATGCTGACCTCAGGGTCTATGGACTTCATCGATCATTCCGGCTTCCATGGAAGTAGGGACAAGGGCGTTGACTGTGATCGTCCCACGCTTACAATTACAGTAGGTATGAGGCCAAATCAGATGTCATATTCTTCTGTGGACAATTTGCGATGCTGATCGATGCAACACAATGATTTTTCAATGCTTAATCTTGACAGAGACAGAGAGAGATAAACAGATACAGAGACAACACCTAAACATACGGGGGGGGGGCAAAAATCGACCTTGACCTTCGTCATCCCAGCCCCTATCCACTTGGAGTGGGGGGGGGGGGATAAAGACAAGAAAGATAAGAGGGGAAAGAAAGTCCTTGAAGAACTCTATACAATGTCATATATATTTTCATTTCCATGTTATAACATTACTCATTTACGACGTTGTGCAATGCTTTTAGGTACTACTAAAAGGGGTGTATCTGAGATGATAAGTATGAATTTAGCAAGGGTCGAAGCGCGCAACATGCAGTATCTAATTAATCCATCAATCCCAGCACATATTTGTTGTAACACCGACTCATTTATATGTAATTACCGCCCGGCATTTTCTGATTTAACAATATTGGCCCAGAAAAATCAACTGTAAGTAAGTTAGTATGTGGAAACATGTATCAAGTAATTACGGTCAGTCAATGAGTTACAGAAGTTTTCAATCAAACGAGTTTAGCTAGAAATGATAACAAATAGGCAAACTCTATCCGTTCCCACTAATCTTTCAAACTAATTAAAGCGAACGGGGAAGATTGAAGACGTGAATTAGATGTTGCGAAATGGCACCTCAGGGCATATTTAGTACCTCTTTGATAGCTGTGTAAAATACAGTACAATTTGACATGAACAACCACTCAAGGGGCTGACAAAAATTGTCGGTAAGGCGGCACTAAGGCCCCCTTTCCACTAAATGGCGATCGCGCTGCGCTCTCACTGCGACTTACGACAGATGTGTGTAACCTTCAATTTCATACTGGGTAAGGATGTGACTGAAAAGACTAGGAACCACATAAAGTCCGTTGAGTGATTTGAGAGGGGGGGGGCGAGATAGCTGTCTTACTGAAAGAGGCAGTATAAGAGGGAGAGGTAATTCTCCAGACAAATGGCTATGCCAGGCGGTTTACCGTACCTTTCATCACCGGAAAGAAGCAGTTCCGTTTGAAGCAATGTGACTCGATTTACACACGTGGTGGAGACGGTGAGCGTTATAGACTTCCTGGCACGTTTGACCAGTTGCTGACGTCACGTATCCGCAAGATCACGCGTGTCCGTTACTCTAGCGAGTTAACGTTCTGAAGAGATTGGTCATCAGTATTGAAGAAGGCAACAGTGGTCGTTCAAAATTCCGTGTGTACTTTTGTGTTGGAAGAAAGTCTAGCATTGTACTATGATCACTACCAACACAGATGAGCCTTGATGATAAAGACAACACGTAGATAGACGCACCACATCCTGCAAAAACATATCTAAAACACTGAGACTGAGACGGATCTTTACATTCTAGATTACTCCAACCTTCAAACTCGGCAAAGGTGAAGGTGCTGATGTCCGTAAATCACCGGAAATCTCCCCTAATTGCCCGTCGGTTCGATTTCCATTTAGATGGCTAGATTTTATCTCACACGAGGCAGAGAGAATCCACAAGGAGTAGACCACAAATTAGGAAGCTCGCTGATTGATAGGACGGGTGAAAATTAGGGGTGCGTACCGGTATAGAAAATTCAGGTACAGGTACGGTTTAGGTCCAAGGGATCAAGTCCAGGTCCGGGTCTGAGCCTGGACCTAGTTGTCTGAGACAAGTTGTAAATGGGCGATACTAAAAACAATGGTCTGTTTCTCTACAAAGGAATCTGTTTTGTGGAGTATCTGACTGTCATGGGTCTCTAAGAATCCTATATTCCTGTGCTCCGTTTGATTATAGACATTTGGTAGAAATGACTATATACTCCACTCTACTTCGCTCTTGTTGTTTCCTTCGACCGGCAAGCCCCGAAACGTGTAAACGCCTGCCAATAAAATTTGTTCATTTCCAAATGGGTCCAAGATCCGGTCCACTGGTTTTGTACCGGTACATGTACACTGTACAAAACCATGTTGAAATCATATTGCTCGCATCCATCTAAATCTATATGAAAGAAAAGTGCCAGACTGCTTCATGAAGACAAAGTGATCGATATTGTTAAATATTGCACCTGTTTGGGTGAACATTTGCTATCGATTTTTGATACTATCCACTGTGTGGATATTGCAAATATATTTTGATGGACGATTTAGTTTATTTGACCATACATACGATGTTTATCATACACAACTACTCTTATCAAATTCCGTTACCCCAAACAGCTTTGTTCGGAAAAAGTCATGGGAGTTTTTCTTTCTAATTTTTTCATCAAAAATTCTCGAGCAATACCAACACCTACCCACCTACCAAATATCATGAAGATCGTCCACAGCTATTCCACGCACCATAACGCAACGGAAACATGACCTTCTTGGCGAAGGTAACAAGAAAGTGAACGTCCGATTGAAGGAGACGTTTCATGACCTGGACGGGAACACAATTTATCCTACAAGATTAGTTTTCTAAATTAGAGCGGACGACGTGAGTTATATTCGTGGTAAGCCGCTTCCACAAATTTGATTACAACGCCTACTCGGGAGGAAGGAATTGTGTAATATAGAATGAGGAATGTAGCAGTGAGATGAGAGCAGACAGCTCTTTGCAAAGACGAGGATGCAATTACAAGGGACTAATAACGTCCTATGTTGACCCAGCATCCATATGTACGAGGGGCATTCAATAAGTAATGTCCCTGACCCACTTCCAGTTGTCTGATCTAGATGAAATTTTGCATGTGTAATGAGTCATATCTCTATGGATTATGTTGCAAAAAACAGCTCTGAACTAATTGTGGTTACTGATTTACTGGTGTTTGAACTGAGTCAGGTGTGAAATGGACCAGGTGTGAAATGGAGCAAGTTGAGTGTCGCGCAGTGATCCGGTTTTTGTATTTGAAAGGACGCACACCAAAGGGGACTTTTGATGAAATGAAAAAAACTTATGGTGATGATGCCCCATCATATGACCTTGTAAAACGCTGGCATCCTGAATTCAAACAAGGTCGGAAGTCTGTGGAAACAGCTCCCAGACCTGGTCGTCCCTCTTCTGCCATTGATGAGGCATCTGTCGGAGGACCAACCTGGGATGTCCTACAAGAACGGTGTCCAGAGCTACATCAAATGATGGGAGAAATGCAAAACTCTGGGTGGTTCCTATGAAGAGAAAGACTAATAACTGTGCCAAGTTTCATTAATCTCCTGCTATGGGAAATGGGTCAGGGACATTACTTATTGAATGCCCCTCGTAAGGCTATATAATACCTGTCAGAAGTACACGTGTTTTCAATCCGGGAGTATGAGGCATATGAGGTCAAATTCATTACGTGGGTCCGTTTATATTTCTGTCGGCCGGACTGATTCGATTATGGATGACATCCCATAAATGCAAAAGATATTGGAAATATATACTTATGATGAAAGGGCATCTTTCCTATCGCAAAAAGCACTGGTTTGATAAACTTCCTTTTTGCACATTGGAGATCTTATGTTCTGTGTGTTCAGTGATGTGTTCAAACAAACAAACAAACAAACCCCCCTGACCACTTAGCTCAAAATGATGACAACTTTTTTTATTATTTTTGTTCTAAACTTTTTTCGCACGCTCGCATCATTTTTGTGGTGTGGGGGATGTCGTCCATATAATCGAATCAATGTGGCTTTACCTGTATGTCTAATGGTATGTTCTTGCTCTTCCATTGTATTTTGCATAAAAGACGTTTCAAGATATTTTGGTCATTATCCACATATGAAAATGAGAGCCTTGGAAGTTTATGAGGGAACAATTCTGTCTTACACATTAAAAGTGTCCTCCTAAATTTCGTAATATCTTATCAATCTCTTTAATATGATAACGCTGCCGTAATCTGTGCTCATTTGATCTTAGTTTTTCATAATTACTGTGACTGATTAGTTTTACATTGGCAAGGCTTATTACGAGTTGTATGATTTCTATCTGTAACATTATAGTTTATGATAACTTCTATTTTGATGCAGGTGGCGGTCCAATATAGGAACTACTACGGTCCTCAAAGATACCTTCGTCTGAATTCTTGATAAGGCTACATCAAGTAAATTTTATGGATGACATCCTCTGCAGACTGCAAAAATAATAAGACAGGATGGGTATAAAACAAGATGGCAACTTTTCAGAATAGACATTTTAAACGTTGTAACAAGAATTGAAGTGATAAAATGTGGCATCGCAGCCAACAAGGCATTCATTGCTGTAATCAAGAAATGCACTAGTGTAGTAAAAGTGACGCTAGTGTGGTAGACTGGTATGATACTAACCATGTTGGGAACTACACTCATGGCTTCCATATTGGTGCCACTCTCCATACGTAACTTTCACTTACTAAGCAACTACAGTCAAGACTACCTCTCTAGTGTCAATTCTACATACGATTATTAGCTAACAACACAAGCTATTTACCCATCTCTGTCTATCGGACCATCCCTGAGAAAGAAGAAAAATCTTCTTTTTTTCCCTGAGTCCAGTCGGAAATTAATGAGCGCGCGGATGTTCTCCAAATAATTTACTTCCTGTGGCCTAAATAGATTTTTAAAAAGGGTAAAACAAATTACCACAATTACTTCAGGAAAGCGTGTGCCTTTTCTACGGTAACGTACCTCTAATTGCGCGGCGGGGTTTTAATGGAATTTTAATTTCTTGAGAAGATTAATCTAGCAGGATTGGGTCTAATTAGAAACTTTTAATTCTTTGCCGTTGATACGCAAACTGTTGCAGACGTGAGCAGATTCATGGGTACGTCAAGAATATTTAGTATCCATGGAATGACATTATGGCATTCTTCCAGTTTCAAACTATAAAATAAAACTGAAATACATAGCCAAAAAATGTGTACGTGTCAACAATAACTTAGTAGTGTAGAATATGACTATCACTTTGTAGTAGAACGTACATTGTACGACAAAGAGAGAAGCAATTTATTGGCACATATAAACTATGCTCCTCCACTGGTATCATGCAATAATAACAAATCCGTATTCTTCTTTTTTTCATACTCGGAGTAAGGGATAATGATTTTTCAAAAAACAAGTAGCTAACAGTGCGGTGTGGCTTCTATACCACTCACTTCGTTTTTAGAACGAATCAAAAATGTATTTTTAAAAGACCTTAATTTCATAAATCTTTAACCTTTTTTTAAAGAAAGTGGGCACCAAGACTCGTACCTTTTCCTCCAGGGTACGTATAAGATTGCCTGCTTAGATTGGCCCAAGCACTGGTTGTTTTCTGGCCTTGAGGCAACGTGATTTTCTGCATGCCTCGGCAGTTGTTAAAGTCCGGGCACGTTCTGGTTACGAGTTGAAGCTATCTTTTAATCCCGCAGTTAGTTGGTCATTAAGTACATCCTTTCGCCGCATCCAAGCACTTTCATTACGTTGTTGTTGTTGTTATTGTTGACCTTGTCCCGCTTAGTGGCACATAGGTCAGTTTCCTTACTGTTTCTGTACCTGGTTATCTTTTAGGCCTACGTCACATTTCTAAACCGGAGTCCAGCTGGGCAGCTTGCGGGAACGAAATGTGTGATATAAAATACAAAGTACACGAGACGTAAAGAGAATAGTCGTGGACATTACTTGTCTATTTTGCGTTTACAAAAACATCCCGACCGGGACCTGGTATGGAACTGTGACGCGTTAGCCTTTCATGGAGTGGTTGCCTGTAACATGCTTGAGGCAAGCCCTTGGACGAGGGACCACCATCTAACATCCCATCCGAAAGACGAGCGCAACCGCCAACCGAGATGTTTTTGTCGGGACTTCAACCGGCCGGGTCTCCCCACCAACTTCATCATACTAGTAACTCGAACCACGAGCTCAACTGTGAAGTTGCTACCAGTTGCGCTACAGGGATATCCTTCGTCACCAATCATGACCATGGCAAACTACTTATATAGATCGGTGTGTAGCCAGGAATCAATGAAATAAACGTTCTAGATATCATATAGGTAGCGGGTTCAGCAATGGAATTTAGAATAGATGACCATGCGGATGATGTTAGGTAGAATCATCAAAATCTACCCAGTAAGCCTCCCATAATACTTTCCATATTCTCATCCTCTTAATGCCTCAAACAACCCCTGTAGGGATATCTAATCCTCACACAGATGTTTCATACAATGTATAGTTTATTGATCTTTATTCTGAGGAATGGCAAACATGAGAATATGCGTCTAGAAACCTAATGAAGATCCTAGTACCAAAACTTGTTGGCAATTTGCCCACTTTTCCTAAAAGGGTGTGGCAATGGCATACAGCAGGCAATCAACGATGCCATGGCTGACGTTAACCGTAGCGATTATTCAAAGGAATAGGGGTATGTATCTAGAAACTCAAGGAAGTCCCGACGCACACTTTACAGTTTACATATCTAATTTCATCTTGCAATCAGCTACCGTGATGTCAAAGCAGAGGTTAGGTTCCGACTTGTTTTTGATTTAGGCGTTTTTACGGGCTTTATTTTTTTTGGCTCATTTTGTTTTTGTCCGGCAGTTTTGTTTTTCACCGGCTGACAAAAAAAAGAAAGCCTCACAAAATAGAAAGCCCGACGGAAACGCCTGAAAAGGGATGTCAAAAACAAGTCGAGTCCAACCTCTACTTGGAGAGTATTCTCTCCCCAGAGCCCGAATAATATAATAATAATAGCCTTTATTGCACATTCATGCCCTATCGGGCTAAGTACAGGCATATAGATACAAAAGATAGTAATGCAGTACACATGGTTTCTAAAACATGGATTCTAAAACTAGTCTAATACATTTGTTCGGCTTCTTCTCGTTTCTTAGTAATGTTGAATATGTAGCTTGAGATGTGTTTGTATAATGTCGTTCGATCAAACCTCATAAGAAAAATGAATTTTTCAACACTAGACAAAGATTCAAAGCGAGGGAACTTTCCTATAATAAAGCTAAAAAGAATACTTCTATCATTACTATATAAACTACAATCTAATAAAAAGTGGGCTTCATCTTCGACCTTGTTCAAGTTACAAAACTAATATACGACATTCCAGTCAACCACAAAGACAAGCCACTGAGCTTCACTCTCTCATAAAGTTGACCTTCAGGGAAAAGATGATGAATACCGTCTTACCGTCCTATTATTCACCCATTCCAGCCTCTCCAATTAAGAAAGACCTAATGGGCCCAGCAGGTACCTTTAGAAAACTAATGGTTTTTGTGCTTCAGTGTCCGCTGCCGCCGTCCTTCCCAAGATAGTAATGGCCGCTATAAGTAACAGTCAGAATACATTAGTCGGGCACTCATTCCGTACCACGGGGATACAAAGGGCCGTATTTCAAAAGACGTTTTTCCAAGGTTTCACAAAAAAAAGTTGGGAAGTATAGTTATTCAAAGTCTTGTAAGGTGATATTATATTTTCATTTTTATGTCGTTATGAGTTGATTGATATAGCCATGGCGATCATTTCGTACAACGGGGATACAAAGTGCCGTATTTCAAACGAAGTGTTTTCCAAGGTTTGACAAAAAATGTTGGGAAGTATCATGTATCAAAGTCTCGTAAGGTAATATTATATTTTCATTTTCATGCCGTTATGAGTTGATTGATATAGCCATGGCGATCATTCCGAACCACAGCGATACAAAGGGCCGTATTTCAAACGAAGTGTTTTCCAAGGTTTGACAAAAAAAAAAGTTGGGAAGTATCGTTTATCAAAGTCTTGTAAGGTAATGTTATATTTTCATTTTCATGTCTTTTGTCCGTTGATTGATATGTCTGTGCCTATAGGAGGACTTTCTGGTATTCCGCCTGTTGTATCGTACAGAGACATGGCACAAAGAACGGAAAGTCTTGTAAGTTGATATCATAAATCTGGCTTTTAAATTTGTTTTGTAGGTTTTTTCATGCAAGTTATTTCCAATTTGTCATCTACATGATACAAAGAACAGAAAGTCTTGTAAGGTAAAGTAATATTTTAAATCTGGCTTTTAAATTTTCTGTAGGTTTTTCGATGTCTCTCCAAGATCTTTCCAATTTCCCATTTACTGTTGAGTCTGAATGATAGCAGTATCTAAAGTTCGCAAAAAAGTAGAGAAGTGGTGTTGATGTATTTTATGTGGACCACAGTAAGAATATCTGACAACATACTATTCTTGGCTAAATGTGGATCTAAATTAAAGTCAAGTCAAGTCAGGATCAATTTTTATGTCATTGTGAGTGCTGAATGGTATAACTGGTCCTTTTGGTCTAGTCTAGAACAGACTATGACACAAGAAAGAACAGGCTATGACACAGGAAAAAAACAGACTATGACACAGAAAGAAAAGAACAGACTATGACGCAGAAAAGAACAGACTATGACGCAGAAAGAACAGACTATGACGCAGAAAAGAACAGACTATGACGCAGGAAAGAGCAGACTATGACGCAAGAAAGAACAGACTATGACGCAGGGAAGAACAGACTATGACGCAGGAAAGAGCAGACTATGACGCAAGAAAGAACAGGCTATGACACAGAAAAAAACAGACTATGACACAGAAAGAAAAGAACAGACATGACGCAGAAAAGAACAGACTATGACGCAGGAAAGAACAGACCATGACGCAGAAAAGAACAGACTATGACGCAGGAAAGAGCAGACTATGACGCAGGAAAGAACAGAATATGACGCAGGAAAGAACAGACTATGACGCAGAAAAGAACAGACTATGACGCTCGTCGCAGGAAAGAACAGACTATGACGCAGAAAGAACAGACTATGACGCAGGAAAGAGCAGACTATGATGCAGTAAAGAACAGACTATGACGCAGGAAAGAACAGATACGACGAAGGAAAGAACAGAATATGACGCAGGAAAGAACAGACTATGACGCAGGAAAGAGCAGACTATGACGAAGGAAAGAACAGAATATGACGCAGGAAAGAACAGACTATCATGCAGGACGCTAAAAAGCATCGTTTCCCAATGGTAAATTGATACTACGAATGTGATGTGACTCTCTTGCATTTCTATGTCGTCGTGAGTTGATTGATGTCGTTGTTCCTGTTATGTGACCGTTCCAGTTTCCAGCCTATTGTTGCGTGAATATGATAACGCCTCAGAATCACCCTAAGGGTACTGCATCATCCATTATCTTCATTCGGATACGTGAGAAAATGTCAGATCCACGGAATACATGATACCAAATTAGCCTTTGCGAACATGGGACCTGTTGAGGAATCCCCGTTGGCCATTCCGATAACAGAGGCCGAGAGATGCGATGATATAACATGGGGTCGCGTGGCCTAATGGTGGGGCGTTTGGCCCAGAACAAATAAAATGTTCATCTTTCTCTTCTTTCAAGTGAAAATGGGTACCTAGCTTCGGTTATGGAGGTCTTCAGATAGGACTTTATTGATTACATATGTTTGGAAAGAGCTACGCCTCTAGCAAAAAGAAAAAAAAAATCACATTTATCGAAAATAGTAGGGTCCTTCTCTATGTATATGTGAGTGAATAAAATAAATCTGTCCGGATATGCAGCTTGTACTGTTCAGTACAAACCTGGTGTGTTACGCCATGAGGCGGTTTACCGGATATGCAGCTTGTACTGTTCAGTACAAACGTGGTGTGTTACGCCATGAGGCGGTTTACCGGGTATGCAGCTTGTACTGTTCAGTACAAACCTGGTGTGTTACACCATGAGACGGTTTACCGGGTATGCAGCTTGTACTGTTCAGTACAAACCTGGTGTGTTACACCATGAGGCGGTTTACCGGGTATGCAGCTTGTACTGTTCAGTACAAACCTGGTGTGTTACACCATGAGACGGTTTACCGGGTATGCAGCTTGTACTGTTCAGTACAAACCTGGTGTGTTACACCATGAGGCGGTTTACCGGGCATGCGATCCAAACAAATCAGGTCCTTCTTGACTGTCTTGCGCTTCTTTTTTTTCCTCCCAACGTAGGGATAAAACATGGCAACACCTATGCCCTCGTAACCATATTCATTCTCAGTTCTCTCTTAAAATGAGCACACGTCTCATAACGACAGACTTTCGGCGCAAATTTATGCGGACCTTTATGACCGAGCCCTTACGTCGTGTCCAGCCGTGCCTCGAGTGGACTCTTGTGAGATCTCACATGAGATTTCTCATTAAATGTCTTCTTCAAATATGATAGAACTGTCCAGCTTTGTTAATACACTCTTGAGTGATGCGTATTGAAGCCTCTAGAGTGTCAACTTCATCTAGTATGCTCATTGCACATCATCATTAAAGTTTATGATAAATCTTTGAACCTTGTAATCGGCTCTGAGAAAGTTGAACAAGTAATCGAAGCAGTCCTATTGGGCTTACATATGGACCCGTCACTAACTTGGAATCTTCATACCAAATATCTTGTAACAAAACTCTCAGGAAACTTAGCCTATGTTAGAAGATATGCTTGTTATATACCTGATGATGTGTGTAAACTGGTACTTCAAGCCCTGGTGCTATCAGTAGTACAGTATTGTTCACCACTGCTAGCCAGCATGTCAGATTCGAATATGAGAAAACTGCAGATAGTACAAAATAGAGCGTGTAGACTGTTATTAAAATGTACATCGGACACATCTGATAGGCGGATGCATCTTGAGCTTGGTTGGCCTACAGTGAGAAAGAGATTCTCTTTAAGTACTCTGATCATGTTCTTTAAAGTCCTCACTAGCCACGAACCACAAAATGTGTACAATTCCTTCATACCAGTTAATTCATCCCACATGTATAATACTAGATTTTCTGTATCCAACAACTTCAGACTACCCAAACCTAAAACAAACAGTGGAAAACGTACCTTCCTGTACCGAGCAATTATGCTCTGGAACTCATTGCCATCTAACATTAAGTCACTGTATACACTGTCCAGTTTTAAGCAAGCTATCTCAAACATTGTCAACAAGACCTCTGACCCCTAGACACTGTGCTCTATTGTAAATACTCTGTGATTGTTGTATTTTTAAAAATGTATGTATTCATGTTGATTGTAATGTTGATTCATGTTGATTAAACCTTGGAAGATTAGCCCGTAAGGGCTAAAAGGTTTCTTAATAAACAACAATAAACAAGTTATAACGTAGAATCTGTAGGGTTCTGAACGTAAAATATGGCATGATTCCTTTAACGTATGACTGTGATGTGCACTCTTTGACAACACTGGAAAGAGTTTGGAAAAAGCACTGATGATTGCAGCAAAGATATCTCTGGTGTCCATTTTAAACAAAGATAAAAACTGCAATACACAGGAAAAGCAGGATATTTGAATGTTACAAAGACCTTGTGCAGTATCTGAATGTTAACTAACTGTAATACACTGCAGTACTTTCAAGACGATGCCATTTGTGAGGAGAAGGCAACTTTCCAAGTCCCAATCAAGTAAGCCTCGTAGGAATGAAATGCACAGAGATAACAAGGACAAAAGCTTCAAACATATAGCAAATTTAAATTGGTTAGACTAAGTGTACGAAACAGCAGCAAAAGTCGCCACACGATCTATATTTTCGAAAATAACTTAATCTGCTTCCGACTGGGGTTCTGCTTCTCGCCGCTATATGTAACCGATGTAGGTGGCGCTTTTGCGGTGATCGACAACACAATTCTAAACATGACCAGTGATGAACCAGGACGAGGGGTGATACAAATTTGGCCACGTTTGGGATTGTGATCTCGCCGCAAAAGCGCCACCTACGTCGGCTGCATATAGCGGCGAGAAGCAGAACTCCAGTCAGAAGCTCTGAGGAAAGTGTCTGAGAGACATCGAAACGAAAGTAAACTAACCACAGCGTGGTTGTGTACAAGAATTCTTCTATATCCGATTTTCGTTAGTTGTATGCTTCTTTGATACCAATCGCGACCTCGGAGAAAAACAGACTATCCAAACATTGTTTATGCATACATCATCTCGTCTATCCACTTTTCTTACGAATGTTATGAATACAAACACAACATTTGCAAATTACAGGTCTGTTGCCTAAGTCTATTCAATTATCATTTAATCCAAGAGTTATTTGCGGAGGTTCAACCAATTACCATAATTCTCACAGGCTTTCACTGTGGCTAATTCTGTACATTTCTCCAAAGAGACTCGGTGGAAATATCAGTGCGGCATACAAATTCATAACTCAAGGCTGTATGTAAATCCATACTGTCTATAGAACAAGTTTAAGCAATGTGCTTAATATATAATGCCCTTGCCATTTCCAACCGCAAAGAAATGTCTCCTGAGATTCGTACGAGCTCTGAGAGAAAAGCCACAGAACGGGATCTGATTATCAATCTATATGCTACAGTGATAATACCACTAAGTCTCATGGGGATCAGGGTACAGAAATAGCCACAGCAAATCCTTGGTGGATCCTCTTAATTGGTTGAACCGCCACAAATAATTCTCGGACCTAAGGGTAATTTGAATAATCGTTTGAATTGGTGAGGCAAATGAATAAACGCAATGATCTGAGTTTTTTCTCAAAGGTCTCAAAACAGTATTCAAGCTCATTGGTCATGAAACCTTAGAAGCTGGTGTGTTACGCCGAAGGGCGGTTATACCTACTATAAAGATACAGATACAAATACAGAATCAGATGCAGTAGCTGATGTGTTACGCCGGAGGACGGTTATACTGGCTATACAGATACAGATACAGAATCTGATGCAGAAGCTGGTGTGTTACGCCGAAGGGCGTTTACACAGATAGAGATACAGAAGCTGACCAGTGTGTTGCGCTAAAATGCGGTTATACCGGTATACATAATAGAAAGAGATGCAGGAGCTGGGATATCACGCCGGAGGGCGGTCATACCGACTACAAAGATACAGACAGTGAAATGCTCTTCTCTGACTGACCCTTTCAAGTTCCTGACAACCGACCCTCCTACTAATCTTCGGGCAGATATTGAGAGCCAAGATCGTGAGGGTTTCTTACTCCCTCCCTCACCTTTACCAGCCCAGGGTCATCTGTTGCGCCCACAATGAAGACATTCACGCAAATCAATCTTCCCAATATCTGCTAGAAGATACATAATCATGTAATTGACTAGTCATGCCTCCTTTTCGATTTCTCGGCCTGCAGTGACCATAAACATTCCTGTTTCGTATGGATTGTGTCGACCTTGGCGAGCCTGCTATGATTAAAGGATCCCCTAAAAGCAAAACTAAAGAACTAGATGCATCAAACTTCTGAGGCGGGAGTGTTCAAGTCTTCCTTACAATCTGTAACCCAATTACATTTAAGAAGGTACTCTTTGCTATCAGTTGATCCCGAATCTTTAATCATCTCTGTCTTCCTCTTTCCGCCCTTGCCACTTTCATCTACCAAACTAGATCAAGAATTGGCAAGGAATCGTTTTTTGGAGGGGGGATTCCGTGGCCTTGTTGCCGTAAGGTGTCTTAATCAAATCCACCTTACATTTATAATACCTTTACGGTTAATTATTAGGCTACGCTGGTTCGATTGTATGGCTGCCATCTTCTTGGAACTCCAAAACTGGTGCGAGCGAATGTAAAAAAAGCTTGGCCAAAAATAAAAGTTGCCTTCATTGTGAAATCTAAGTAGTCAGGAAGGTTGAAAAAAACAATGACTGAATGCAAGGAATATGGTATACCAAAGAATAAATTAGTTTTCTTCATTTTAGCGCTTTCACATCTTATTGCTTGGTATCGATCTTGGAATCGACATTGGTATTCTATGAGTGTATGCTTTTTCCAACATGATTTGTGCAATCTACAGCATATATTTGCTCATTTTGCAGCTGCTTTGTAGGGTATACTGTATGTTTTTCTTTCTTTGGGAGCCGCCGAAAATAGATGTCATCCATATATTCAAATCGAATGGGCTTATGTCTGAAGCTGAGATTATCTACTGTAACCCCGCATCCCTCAGACTCTGAACACATTATATATATATATATGTTTATTGCAAATTCTTGCCCGAGGGCTAATTGCAGGTACATTTTGTACAAACAACATGTAAAATATGGAAAATACAAAGGTGCTCGGAACTACATTCTATGACTATGCTGTGCTACTGGAATGTACATTATACTGGTTTTGTTGGGTTTGACTTCTTCTTTTTAGGCAGTGGAAGACGAATTTACCCACTTCTTTTATAATGTGTGGGTCCTTTGATTTTGATAGTAGGATTGATTTCTCATTGTCAGGAATAGTGGGAAAGTAAGCGTGTATTTTGGATACACTCATAAATAGTTGGTTTTTATAGTCTCCACAAGAAAGACCACACCCTACACACTACTCTCCAAGCAGACTGTTTTTGACGTGTCTATTTTTAGAAATTTGGTCAGTGGAAATAAAGAAATCGGGACAAAATAGAAAGCCTGACAAAAACGCAATAAACACGTCAAAAACAGCTGGAGCAGACTGTTTTTGACGTGTCTATTTTTAGAAATTTGGTCAGTGGAAATAAAGAAATCGGGACAAAATAGAAAGCCTGACAAAAACGCAATAAACACGTCAAAAACAGCTGGAGCCGAACATCTGCTTTGAGAAGAGTACTACACTATATGCAGACGCTCTCTGTCAATATTTTTGGGTGGATAGCTACATATAACTGTTAGGCAACTGCACTGGCGGATCCAGAAATTTCCTAAGGGGGGGGGCGTGCACCATGACGCGGCCGAAGGCCGCGGCCGCGCAGCACAAGCTGCGCGGGGGGAGAGCACGAGAGAGGGGTTCCCCCCCTGCCGTTGGGGGTGTATGGGGGGCCTCCCCCATAAAATTTTTAAGAAATAGAGGCTCTCTGGTGCATTTTAGAGCCATCTCTGAGCAAATTTGAGAAACAAACTAACACTGACTTTTTGTCATGTCTGTGGCTGTCTAGTTCAAGTTAGGGACATTTTTTTTAACAACTACCACCAAGGAGGTTGAAAACAAACCTTAGGAAGGATAGTTCCTCCTTCTTAATATTCATAAATGACGCCACGCTACACAAACAATATCGCAAAATTATTTGTACCTGGCGGCCGATATGACTTGCTCCGCGAAGCGGCTTGCGCTCCTATAAAATCGCATAGAAATCTCGTGGGCATGGGGTCTGCGCGGCTTGCCGGAGACTATTTTGAAAGTGTCTTACGCATTTGAAATTACATATATTACGGATTCTTTTTGCTTCTGTGGTGGCAATTGATGGCGGTTAATCTGGAAAAATGACAACAAAAACGTCGGCACGATCATCGCGGCGACTGATCAGAACTATAATGGGGAGGGGGGTGCCGCCGTACGACGCCGATTTTCCCAAGGCGGGGTCGACCGGTCGCGTCTCTCTAGCCGATGACGGACGATAGAAATCATCAGTTTATAAAGATAATCAACTTCCGCTGATTTTCTGGAGATCTTACAAAATTTCCACGCTCACGCCGATTTTGGCTCACAGCGGCCCGGCACCAGTTTCATGGGGAGATATTGATGCGGCTGCGCTCCGTCTCCAGGCCTTTACGGTTTACCGTAAGTTTACGTGACTCGGAAGACCCACTAGTAATTGCAAACCGCAAGTTTCTCTAAATAATTACCAGAAAATCTCCTTTCAAATAAGAGAATTAGTTTTATAACGTTGTCAATATTCTTGGCGTCCCTCAGAAGACCTAGTAGCCTTGGTTTATCTTGCCAATTTTTTATTTTTTTTTGCCAGCTGATGGGGGGGGGGGGGCGCCCCGCCCTGGATCCGCGCGTGGCAAGAAACTGGCGGTGCGCATGCTTTTCTCAAAATGTATATCGATTTCGTAATTTTGCAGCGAGGAGATGGATTCTAATGGGGCTTCTAAGAGTCTAGATTATACTTACTAGTATCCCACGGAGCGACAATTTTGACAATTAAGTATCTGGCCGTGCGCGCCGCGCTGGGATAAGAACCTGTAATACCCCATAATGGACGCAATCGGATTTAACAAGAATATTTGTGCGATACAATATCACTGTCATGTGGCAGATCGTAATGGCGCTGAGGAGATGGTAACTGTACTGCTGTGTACTTTCTTGTCACATTATCCACGATATTCGGGCGTATCAATGGAATATCGGCCATATTTAAAATCGACAGGGTTGCGCAAATTTATCACCTGAAAACCATCCCTGTCACATATAAGCCATACTTTGTACCTTGTACAATTTTTGTGCAATAAAGTTATTATTACAAGCGAGGCTCGGGCGATCACCGCAGAATCGTCGTCCAATCGATTTTTACCAAATGTGACAGGGATATTAGGGCGCGGTCACATAGGTCGTGCGATGGTCGTACAATCTCTATCTTCGGGCATTCTAGAGGACAAAAACGTACGTCTCCTGCAAAATTCAAATGTGTTGCTGTTTTGGATCCATGTCGGTGGTTGATTCTATCACGGCCTGCTTGAAAATCTTATGGCATCAAAATCGTACTACTATCGCACGTCCTATGTGACCGCGCCCTTAAGAAAATGTACTCGCCCGTTGTGTCATGAAAAGCGCGAATGGAAAAGCAATCTACAGATTCCCACATGACATTTCCCCCCACAGCGTGTCCAGTCAGGAGTCTCGCCATATTCGTCCGGATCAGTCCAACATATGTGGCTGACTGAATATGGCAATTTGCAGCCAAGTCTTCCCTGATCTAGCTCATTGTCAACCAATGAAGCCAAAGGCGCTAGATAATAGCGTTGTGGACAGAATGATTTTGACGGATGCGTATATCATAGAGGAAAGAGGTACATTAGTCCTTCAACAGTTTGATTATGATTGCCAATCACTATACATTAAGGGCCATTGTACACAATACACGTAGATGGTGTTAGCTTGTACGTTACGCCGAAGGACGGTTATATCGGCTATACAAATACAGGCACAGATACAAATACAGGTGGGTAGTATTGCCCTTATAAGGCACAAGAAAGAATACCGACTGGCACTTAATTCAATGTCCAGAGCAACATTTTCTTTATCGAATAACATCTTGAAATCATATTGCCCGCTGTGCTTGACTCCATTTTTTTTAACTCTCCGAAAACAAATTGACATTTTTTGATAGCTCTTTAAACTGACATGAGGATAGACAAGAACATATGATGTTCACTTAGCTTCTATATTAATTTCTGACTAAACGCATTTCATTTCCAGCGTCTGTCGGTGGGCACTCGGTTAATGCCCCCCTCACATTAGGCGAAAATCGATCGGACGACGAGTCTGTGAGCTCTAAATTACGAGGAGGCATGACTCTGACGGGAAGGGGGGAACTGTGCCATTTCTTCGTCGGCAGCAGGGCCATGCCTCCTCGTAATTTGGAGCTCGCAGAGTCGTCGTCCGATCGATTTTCGCCTAATGTGAGGGGGGTATAAAGAACGACAGTCAAAGACCTGTGGAAGATTTGTCTCATTTCAAGGGACGAGATTCAAGCCGTATCGATGGAAGAAGTCTGGGGATATAACTGTCCAGTATTTCGATAGGAACTTTACTAGATTGAGGTTTATGTGCACTTACAACGCGACACACGGCAAATAGTCACCTTACCTTAAACAGAGAGTGATGGTAAGCGGTCGTCAAGACACAAACCACAAGTAGTATCTCCCTCTGAGGTCTCTCCACACACAGTGCCGTACCTAAATGCCGTGCAAGTTATCGTGTTATATATCACACAGCCGCTCGTCGCCCAGGAGACGCCCGTTTCGCACTCATCACACGGCGTCGACGATAAGAGAGATGATGGGCGATTGGTTCAGCGGATGAAATAAGTTTCAGGACCGAATCACATCGTAATGATGAAAATCAGTGCGCTGAGAAGAAGTAGCGCCGATATGTTGACGTGTTCGCTTTACGTATCATGTCTATAAGCTACTAAATAGATTGGAAAGTGGAGAAAGAATTTGATGTGATAACCATTCGTGGCCAAAGGATATCCTACGTACACGTCGTTGACCTCATTTAGGCTTATCTTATCATCATTTTTATTTGAATCTCTGTCACGTTACATGCATGTTCTGTATTCTTTAGTATCTCGTGTGCAAGGTAGATTTGTGCAATTATATTTACAAGGACGACAGGAAGAATAGGTAATTACCAAGCTAATTCTAAATATAAACTCAACTTGATTTCGACGACATGCGTGGTTTTAATGAGGCAAGCTTTCTTTTACATTGATAAAGGCTGTCGTATGTCATAGTGGCTACGTCATTTTATTTGTCCTACCTAAACACTTCTTAGCTGATGGAAATACGAAGCTCTCAGCTGGCAGTACATAAGGCTTACCTGGGGAAGATATAAGAAAAAACAATTCTATCAATAGACTAGTGATTTCCCTGTGGAATTGAAATGTCAATCTTTCATACTCAGAAGATTCTAAAAGGTCAAGCTTGGTCGGGCAGACATCCGTCCCTACTACTGCATGATGGATCTAACGTGCAGATCATACCAATTCCACAAGAGGGCGATGGCGCTGCGACCTCGCCGCGACCAATGTCACATTTGACTCAACCCTCAAAATTTTGCAAATGTTGAGGCACACAAGAAGGAAGTAAAAATGATTTGCTGCAAGGTAAACAGACTTTCGTCCGACCTAAGTAATGCATTTTGGCACAGAACGACAAAATTGAGGAAGTAAAGAGTTTGCAGTAATTCCTGGTGAAGGAAGTGGCGAGGAACGTTGAATGTAAATCCTCCTTATTCCGGGTGAAAAAGCTAGGCAAGTTCGCCTATCTTGTAACGTTAGGCACGGCATGATTTATGCATGGCTTACACCGTATCTACGGACTCCTGCGGGTTTATCACCCCGTGCGCCATTTGTGCCTTGCCCCTTCGGTCCTTGCTCATTCGGGTGAGTTGATTTGAATCGCCTGGATTATATCACCTATGTTTTCCACATAGGTGCTTAACTGCAAAGATGCGAAGAGATTTAGAAATACCGTGTGGCATCTGATATGCTTCCCTTGGTTACAGTAAAAGGTTAACGACAGGTATATAATATTTATCGGTCTTTTTATTGGAAACTTTCCATGAGATCACGTTGTGCCTGACAGGCAACGCAAAGAAAATATTCTATACGGTTGAGTTGGTTTGAATCAATTTGATCATCACATACGAAAGTTGCAAAGACGCCTGGAGACTAAGAGATACAAACGCTTTTTATGATTATTTGTCGTCTTTGGAGACTGTGGAGACTGCCTTGAGCAAAAGTTAGGGAAAGTTATAGTAATACATCATGACGATCTTGTGTCACAAACTTTATTAATTGCAATTTTTTTAGGCAGTGGTGAGGTCAATCTTTCAAAGCCCTTCACAGAAGTTTGCAGCATTTTGCATACTTATATTTATCCCATAGCGGATGGAGGGCAATTTTTTCCCAGTTCTTGATGCCAGTTTAATCACGTAAATGCACGCTGTGTCAGTACAAATCTTCGCTACGATGAAAGGGTAGGTCAAGCAGAATAAGACACGAGCCGCAGCTTATTTCTAGAGAAACAGTTTAGTTCCAATCTGAGAAAATTTCAGAACTGCTGAGTTTGATGACTGAGTTATGTGGCTACATATTAACTGGCTTTCAGGTGCGGATTGAGCCCCCCACCCCCCCTCCCCTCATTCGGACGAGCCACTTAGGTACACCATTTTGGTAGAGCTCTATGCAGCGTCAGGTGGATGAAACGTCTCCATTACTAGAAAATCCCAGTCTCAGGCGGATTCTTATCAGAAGACATTTCGTCCACAAGGTGTAGAGAAGCTTTAGTCAGTTCCTGCAATCTCCCGCTACCAGCCCGTCAGGGGATCTAAGTAAAAATCCGGCACAACCCGCAGCAATTGTATTAATGGGCGACGTGGGTATGTCTGTAAACGATATGTAGGGTCTTAAGTTTATATCCTTCCTTGAGACGTTGGAAGCTTAATCGGTACCATGCAGGCGCGACGAGACAAATTCCTTTAGGTTAAGGACTTAGCTGAGATAGAGATAGTGCAACCTAGGCTCCGTTCAACTAGACGGCGATCGCGCTAAGACCTCGCTGCGACCTAAACCGGATTCGTGTAACCCTTGATTTTATAGTTGTAATAGAATGCAAAATGTAAAAGTAAGACTGAAAAGACAACAAAACATGCAAAGTATAAAAAGATTCGTTTTTATCTATGAAATTCGTCGAGCACCTTGTCAAATCGCTCCATCGCTGTGCGGTCAACGCAGCGTTACTAATATATCAGCACTAAGGACAGGCATGGTGTTTGTGTGGGGATCAGAGGCAAGATTCGTACCATGGGAAACTACAACATTAGCTTGATGCTACCGACAGTGGTAGCATGTCTCGCACTGGGTTTCGCATTGTCTCTTTTCGGCTAGCAGAAGGAACGGTGGACCACGGCTTAACGTCCAAGGTCAAACTTCTCAATGTCTAACGTTAATGACTGTAACCCTTTCCAGTAGCGTGTACGCACCAATGAACGACAAAATCCAGGATTTTATACTCCAAACCAGAGAAAAGAACCACTTACCATAGGATTACTTTGCATGCGCCAAAGTTTTTCTTTTAATAGCACAAGGCCATAAGTCATAGTTTTCTTATTGACGTTATTGGATAGCCCACATATCTTTGAAACGGTGGTTATCAGTCTGGCTGTAATCTATTAGTCTCAAGGTAATCTGTCCCACCAGAAGCCGACATTTGACCATACAGTACCGAAAACAACCGAACGGCGGTTATACCGGCTATATAGATACAGATATAGATACAACAGGAGCGGTATCTACGGTGACTGAATACATGATTTCATCCGCCTGTCCCAACTGAGCCAGCCCCTCATAGATGACCTAATTACAGATAACATGCCCGCATCTCAACGGATTCGGACATTCTCTTATGGCACAGGAAGATCCTATCTGGTGCTGTAGCGTCAGATATAAAATAAATACCAAATTTCCCTCTTGACTGTCCTCTCGAGAGTACGTTAGCCTCCACCGTGGCCTCCTATGGGGGTACGAGGGTCGTAGAATTCGGGGGGGAAATCAGTAAATTAGCCAGAGGAGTCAGTTCACGCTTCGGTTCATGTTTCCCCTCCGCTGCGCGAAAGGCCAACTCCTCAGGTAGCAAAACCCCGATGACAAATCAAATTATTCTCCCCAAAATAGCCAGCGTAGTCAATCTGGTAGAGACTAGGAGTACTTGTTTTTGCTTGACGATCGTGATCTTGAATACTGAATACGTCGATAGAACGTAGTATGGTACAAAATGCAAATGGATAAAGAAATTTTGATAGGTGATAGAAACTTGATAGCATTCCCTACCTTTGATAGGTTTCTGGGTACTGCATGTTTTGATAACCGTAAGAAGGCTTTTTGTCCTTGTAACTCATATCCAGGTTAACAAGGAACATCAGTCAATGAGATACTGTGCTCAAGATTGCATAATCATATTTAGAACGAATTCTACTTTATAATAGACTGTTATAAACCTATTATAAAGACTGAAATTGGTACGATCTATTTTATGTAAGTCCGATACAATATCACCACATACCAAGACAGTGACATTCAATATATGATCATGTCCTGTTCATATATCTTCCAATGAATCCAATTTATATATAGCTCTTTGCGAGACAAGAAGACAATCCTATAATTCCTGAAGCAGCATACTGTATTACTGTTAACAATGTTAAGATAATATTCTAGAGTATTAGTTTGCATAACGTTATCCATATGTTTCTCTACCTTTATCCATAAATTCCATTAGTTCTTTGCTGTAGATAAATTGTCATGTATCTAATTGTCAAATATTATGTCAAGTTGCTATACATTGTACATGTTACAATTGTCGCGCAAAAGTTTTCTTTTTCTTCACGAAAAAAATGCCTGAAATATGGATTCTCACGGGTAGACAATTAAGTAAAACTGAAGGGCCATCTTTTATATGATGTTGCGTTGTATTGGAAACAATTGGACTGATGAATTTACAAGCCTTTGGAGACAATAGCACTTTGATAAGGTCTACACTACAGTCACTATCCTAAATAGTCCATCTGTCTTAGTCTGTTAGAATTTGTACGATAGTAACTGTACTAATATACAAGCAAATGTAGGGCTTCAATACTATATTATTTAAGAGTGTTTCTGCATGTGGTGTTTTCTGTGTCCTTCTAGTGGAGACACCAGCTATTTGATAAGGTCTACACTACACTTCACTATCCTAGATAGTACATCTGTCTTATTCTATTAGAATTTGCACGGTAGTAGCTGTACTAATCTACAAGCAAATGTATGGATCCAATACTACTTTTACGAGTGTTTCTATGGTATTTCTGTGTCTTTTCACTGGAGACACAAGCACTTTGATAAGGTCTACACTACAGTCACTATCCTAAATAGTCCATCCGTCTTAGTCTGTTAGAATTTATATGATAGTAACGGTACTAATCTACAAGCAAATGTAGTGCTCCAATACTACTTTTACGAGTGTTTCTAGGGTGTTCTCTGTGTCTTTCTAGTTTTACACGCTTTTTCGGAGGAAGAGAAAGAGATGAAATCGTGGATCATTGGAAAGAGATAGCTAATACCCCGCGTAGAAAAGATTATGACCTACATCTTCTTTGAGATTATATAGCACTTCAGAAGGAACAATTGCTGGCTGGGGGACCATCGTCTTGAAGCAGATTTAAGGAAATACTATCAACAATTAGTTATACTTTCTTGTTTCTTTTGCTCCTTTGCATTTGTCGATAGATACGCTTTGTAAATCTATTAAGGTTTCTCTAGAGAATCCCGCATGTACATATGAGCATTGTGTGGTGAGAAATTGTTGGTATGGCGAATGACGAAAACTCGAAGAAACCCTGATCTCGCCAGAGTTAGCAGGTTGCAATCTAAATACTTGTAACTCTACTTTTTTTATTTTCCTACGTTTGCGATTGATACTGAGATATGTAGTTTGTTCATATATATCTTTGCAATGGCGTACAATTTGTTGAATGCGCGCTCGAAGAAGCGGCTTTCGACTGCCTGCTCTCTTCATGAGTCGATGACTTCTCACACACATTCAACTCCTGAGTCAATACCAGTGCAGTGTACGATCAAGAATCCTTGAAGTGCTTCACATTTCCACCCTCCTCTCTCTTTCACGAGAGGCAATTTCCTATCGCTCTTCTCATCTGAAGGTCGCCTGCAGCGGCTAGATTTTGCATCTTCATACAACAAGGTCAGTGACCGTTTGTACGGCTGTTATCTATCTTAGAGTCATCGACCCAATCACAGAAGGAGATTTTAAGATTGTAGCAAGCTGCAACGTCTTAAAGGAATGGTTTCGAGAAATTTCGAGAAAACAGAAAAAAGCTGTCTCATACCTGCCCTTCTACACCAGCAACTTATTTCCTTTGTAAATGGAAAGGAGCACTGCTTAGAATGTCCGATCAAGAGTTCTTGAATCTGATGTTCCGTTTCGGTATGTCTATATGACTGTGTGTTTTTGTGTATATTATTTATTTGCATACCATGTCAGTTAAGTAGCGGGGGGGGGGGGGGAGGAAAAGGGCGTCACCACAAAGGTTAGTTGTTACTTGTGGGAGTGACAGGAATTAGAGTTAAAAGGTGGTAGAACTAGTCATTTATCAGACATGACGGGCAGTCCGGGTCATGGGGTCAATGGACGAGGCTACTAATTCACGGAGAGGTATTTTTGTCTTTGTATTTGTGTTTTCGCAGTTATATATTTCCTATATGTTAGTCACGTTCTCCGTATATACAGAAAGTGATGACTGTACGCATCAAAACTCAATACTTGATACATGTACTTGATGTAATACAACAAAACAGAATATACGGGAAACTCGACTTCACGGAGGGATGAGATCTTCGAACTCTTTTATTATGGTTAGATCCCATGTCCTGTGCTGTCGTGACATCGTGTGGCGCAATCGGTAACGTCTTTAGTCCATACTCCAGAGGTCCTGGTTTTAAAAAAAAACCGCTGATGTGCCCCGATGATGTGCCCTGAGGCACTTTACATGACTTCCTCACTTCACTCAGGTGTAAATGAGTACCTAGCTTCGGCTAGGGCCGTCCCCAGGATAGGACGTTAAATGTAGGCCCCGTGTTTGAGGAGAACCACACCTTAAGCACTGCACTTATCTAAAACAGTAGGGGTCCTTCCCAATGCGACTGTAGTAAACCTTACAGTCTGGTTTACGGGTTGACATCTTGAAAAGGTGATAGGTACCTCCTTTCATACATGTAGTAAAACTAGATAAATAAATAAAAAGTTAAAGGCCATCGAACTCTGTCCTAGTTACGGAAATCATTTGTTAAGGCTGGCATCAACGAAATGCACCTCATGTTTTCGTCTTAGTGACAGTTTATTACCGTGGTGGAATTTACATTTAGATGAAATCAAATGGAAATTCCGTACATATTGTGTAATTGCATAAGCTTGTACTTCAGCTATAAAATCTCAATGTCTGAGTTGGTAGACGCTGCCTGAGGCCAGAAAGATAATTCGGCTCACATGGCAACTTGCGTTCCAAAGTGTGTGCCTTCTAGTTGCTTGGCAATATCAATTTCCTGAGATTGTAGGAAGTACAGATCTAGATATAGTCTTCATGGCATGACGAACCCCGGGGCACAACGCAGTGATTATCTCAACGTTTCTGAAAGATAGGCATCCAAGAGGGAGGGATATTTTCAAATTCAATCTACACGACAAAACTTTTCAGTGAATCTACAGACGTTTCTGGCGCCAGTTCCAAGATCCGTCGATAACTTTTGTTATGCGGATTTTATGAAATTATTGATTATTTTATGTGATTATGAAATGTTTATCTTAATTCCAATATGAACGTCGTTCACACTACAGGACAAAAAAATTCAGTGAATTTACAGACGTTTCTGGCGCCAGTACCAAGATTCTACCATAAGTGTTGTCATCCGGATTTTATGAAGTTATTGATTATTTTATGTGATTATTAAATGCATAGCTTTGGAATAATTCCAATATGAATGTCGTTCTCACTACACGACAAAAAAATTCAGTGAATTTACAGACGTTTCTGGTGCCAATCAAAATCCTTTGATAACTGTAGTCATCCGGATTTTATGAAGTTATTGATTATTTTATGTGATTATTAAATGTTTGACTTTGGAATAATTCCAATATGAATGTCGTTCGCTCTCCAAATTTTAATGGTTTTGATATATGTGAATGATGAACGTTTTGGCCAAAAACTGCAATTGTTCTTTGCTGTTTTTAGCTACAAATATACTACATGCTTTCAGACATATTACAGAGAGTTTCGTCAAGTCGGTATTTCCTGTAATGTGTGATTTTAGACATGAACGGCTAAGGTGTATGCAGCACAAACCTATTGGCTATTATTGAACTAGTTAAACTGTAAAAATTAGACTCACCCAACTTTTGAACTGAACAGCACCAGTCTGTGTCAAGGAATGAACAATCCACTGCTGCCGTAACGTCACGTTATGCAGATAGAACACGTGACTCAGTAAGCAGTGGATCATAGGTTGCAGGAAGTCTATGGCATCTCTGTTAAGGAATGGTTGTAAAGCTCTGATGTAGATGGCTTCTTTGATAATGACTTCTACCAAGTTGACATAGATGAACTTTCAAGATAAGCTATTAGTTAGCATCAAGTATGTTATTAGTTAGCATCAATAGTTGGACCCCATTCTCACAAGCGAAACATTGCCTCCCTCTTCTATACGGTGAATACGCCGATGAAGTCACACTACTTGTCCCCCCATTGAGAGCCTTTCAGCGCAATACTTGGTTTTCCTCCAGCTGACATCGTTAAAGGCAACCTAAGTAATATTAGCCTGAGTCAGGCTTGTAGAACTTCAATTACCAAAGTCAATTTTGGGCCATTTTTCCACGTAAGAGGATGAAGCAACTCTATTCCATTCCTTATCAACATTCAAGGAGCAAATATTCGATAAACATTCAAGGAGCAAATATTCGATACCGCAGTAGCGAGAAGACGCCGTGAAGTTTCATTTTGTGGGTTACAATATTCAGGGAATCCTAGCTGCTGCTTGTTTCTGTGCCGTTTTAACCACTCAAAGTATGAAATATTGATGTAAATGTGGGGATATAGGGCAGTAGATATAAATTTCATACAGATTGCCCTATCTTACATTTTAACGCTCTAATATTGCTCAGGTCTCAAAATCCTTCTACAGCAACAGTTTCTTTCCCCTGACTGCCAAACTATGGAACCTCTCGATGACAACTTTTTCTCCTCTGCAGAAATCATTCAGCCTTTCAAATCAGTGTTCACTTTTATCTCCTTGCACAATTATTTCCATCGACCGACAATTTGTTCAGTTCATTGCCTAGAAGTGGGCTAATGGCCTAGCTTTGAACAAACCCGATTTGTGGGTTACTAATTGTTCTTTTTTCTACTCCATAAGCCATGTGACCATGCCGTCTACATGTCTTTGCCTAAAACGTCCACTTCAAACACTTAACGTTATATACAACCCCACTTTGTTCTTCTAGTGCCGCATAGTTACACAAGCTTCAACAAACTGCGCAAGCGAAGCTCTGTAGACGTGCCAGAATCAATAGATATACGAAAAGGATCAGCAACTCGTGAGCCAGCGAACCAGCAAATCAGCATCACCTGAACTTGACCTAATGATTTGGCTATCCCATGCATCGCTTAACCACTTCAACTGAAGAATGATGGTTAAACTGCTTGCTTTGTATTCGGGTGCAAGGTCGCGGGTATTGGTACCCACTAACTTTCTCTGATTATCAGTCAGGGACAGGGGTAATGTGTTAAAAAATTCGTATTTTCCCAGAACTATTGAAGAGTGAAATTTATCATCCCTAAACACAGCAGGGGTGTCATTGCTTGATAGTTTTAAAGAACACCTGCAGGTGGATATGCAAAAAGTTAATATGTGACAGGTCGTTCAGTGTAATATAACCAGCCGCGCCGCATGCCTGCAAAGCTGATGTGTTACGTCGAAGGGCAGTTATACCGGCTATATAGATAGAGACATGTGTATTTTTTATTCCTGTTAAACCAAGTATCCACTGAAACAGTAGTACTCCCCTAGATCATTAGTTTTAAAGTGTAATCACGTGTCAGTAATTGATAATGTATGTCAAAATAAGCACAGTTTTATGGACAACAAGACACAATTCAGCCCCTGGCTGTTAGAACCATGCTTTGATAATAAATCATTTTTGATTGATTAAATGATTGATTGATTGATTGACATACAGATACCGAATATGATGGCTGAACACACCATTACCGGTACCAGAGGACTAGCCCGTGGGCCATAGAAGCAGAGATGGGCACCACCCTATACACCGGAAGATGGGAGAATTTCAAATAATCTTGAAGACTGAGAAAGCCGCAGTTCCGCTGTCAGGTTCTGCACTCGAGTAGGATTAGAGTTAGTTTCACTCCGCCCACACAGCTGTGTAGGTGTTATCTTCTCATGAATGAGACCATCAGAAGTATTTACGTTATCCTGCCTTCACCTTTACCATACTTTACCTTCCAGACAGAAGGGCCTGGAGAATACTGATGCAGAAGTCTACCAAAGTGTCCTGCTTTCAAACATACTAAGTAGCATGCATAGTCCAGTGGTTAGCGACCTCTGGACCAATAGTTCGGGTGGTTCAAATCCCAGTTGTGTCGCTCACTTGACATGTACACTACAGGGAAAGGTTTTGCAGTCCTTAGGATGGGACAATAAGCTGTGGTTCACTGTTCATTGTGTGTGTCGAAAAGTACTAGGGAAGAGTTCCCCAGTACAATGAACTAGTCTCTACCAGACTGTCCGAATGAGGGGACTTTGACGAAGTTAGGAATAAAAGTCTTGTAGGAGTTAATTGGTTTAAGAGTGTTTGGCGGACTCAGGGCGCAAATCGTGCTCCTCTGCCGTGTTTTCTGTCTTATTTGGCCAATTTTTACTATTTTTCCAGCGACCTGTGGAGCCTGGTAGAGGGTAACAATGAACCTGTAGATACTATACATCGAGTCTGTCTTGTCTGTTACAAAGAGTCACGTCTTCAGCCAATTAGGAGACGTAAATTCTTGCCACGCTTTGACAAGATTATCATCTACAGAGTGTCTTCAAAAGGCGCGGTTGAGAGTGATTTCTTCCTTATCTCTTTCGCGTTGCAATTTCCCGGCACCGGACGTGACCTTTAGAGAAAAATACCACCTTGGAATCGCAAATTCAGGAATGACGCTCGCCTGTCTGCATCCAACGCCAAGTACCAAGATGGTCCTCTTCTGAATATCACATATCGACCCACTGTGATCTAAAACCTACCAAAGAATTCACTGGTATAGTGACAGTCTCGCTTGTAATTTATAGGTTGGAAAATCCATTTTAAATGTGATTTCTTAGGGCTGCATTGTCTAAAATTCCGCTCTGTAAAATAAGATTCCCTACCCAGTTGAGAGTTTGGTCCTAAACTTTGCAGTATAAGCTTACTTTGCAGTCTGCGTACTTCATTTAAGTTGACTAAGAGGTAAGGAGCCTTACAAGGGCAGTGTAATTCATTCCAGAGGTCGGCCAGGCGATGCCCTCGTGACTTGAAAAGTTAATGGAAGAGAGTATCTTCAAAGTTGAAGTAATGGGGGTTAGTTACCGACCTGGCAAGCTGCCTAGTCTAAATTATAGCGTTCCCTTGAAACGTTAGGTTAAGTTACAAGTCGTGTATCAAAGATTGGAGCTCTCCTTCTTATAACTCCAAGTGAATCATATCGATTGTTTCCGCCTTGCTTCTTTCTGAGAGAGACTGCGGCCTTTTATCTTACTCGAAAGAGGTCTCTATGCTCTTCTCAAACGCTTTTCATTCGCAAAACGGTGTGTAATTTATTGAAGTCAGAATTCCGGAACGGAGAATATGCACAGCTGCTCACGCCTACTTCTTGCAAAAGAAGTATTACCTTGGCGGAAATGAAAGGAAATAAGAAAGACTGTTTTTCATCTGAATTCCGACACTTGCGTAGGTTGCAATCAGGATATATTGCATCTATCTTGCAGCTAACCAATTTTATTCGAATCCACCACATCTGAAGGGCCTTTGTCTTTAATAGGATTTCCTATCGCTCTGGAAGGATCCTTGACAGAAAGCGATCGCTACAACCACCGTGGCATTAGTCACCGTGGATTTTACCTAGCCCGAGTAATTGCTTTTGACAGCAAAGAGGTGGCAAACGGAAGCAGGTAGGTTGGAGGATATTGAACACTCCTTGAGTTCGATTTGAACAGACAGGTTTTATATAGGCCAGGGGCAGCGGTTGAAAATAGATAAAAGCTAGCCTTTACAAAATAGAGTTCGAAGATCTCATACCTCCGTTCACTTCTTGAAAATGTAATATTGAGGTGAAAAGTATTATGACTACAATCTATATTTCCCGATAGCATTATGTCTGCGTCTTTGAACCGCGAGAAAACTCACATTTAAATCTCTAACAAATCAGATAAAGGTTTATGAATAACAATCTTTTTCTTCACTTAATCAATAAGATATAGGAAGGTAGATGACCCAGTACGTAAATCATTTTAGTTGTGAGCTTTTTTTCCGTGTTGATATGAGCTCCGGCCATCCAAGGTTAACTACTTTGGTCGTTTCCGTGCCGAAGTGAGAACACCCGTTTGGATGAGATTGTCTTTCTTGCCAAAGCCATCAGAGGTGCGATCCCAAATTGAAGGAATTCCAGGCTACCGTCTCTCATATCTTCCTTAACTTTTCTGGCTCTTTTTCAGTATCAGCGAATACAATAAACATGCATTGACGTCAAAGGAATGACAATGACTCTTCACAGACAGCATGTTGTCTAAATAATTTCTCCGATAGGGACCGCCTACGATGTCACATGTCTGTCGTGTACGATGGTAGATAATTCATCGGGGATGATATTAGGAAATACGTTCTCCAGACTTGATCAGTCTAAAACGGAGTTTCAATAAATTAGTTAAAGACGGTTTGCGTCTGGCTTATCAGGATAATCACTTATACTCTTCATTCTGTAATTACGAGTTACTTCACAAAGAAGGAATTAATGTGTCGTTGATAACATTTGTGAAAATGGGCAACATAACTCTAGAAGCTGTGGATGGATCTGCAGGATTCTGGAAAAGTTGAACTGCAATTTCGAACACGAAAATTAGACTTACCCAAATTTTGGATCTGTAGGATATAGGTATGTTGTTATGCGTCAGCAAACTAAAGGTCACCTTTCTATGATGGGTACCCTGGCGGCTTTGTATGGTACTGCAGCAGGGCCTCAGGTTTTCGAATCTCATGCTCCAAACATGCAATGGCCACGATGTTAAGATGGCAGTTGGCGCTTTTCACTAATGCAGACGCCATGCTAGCTTCGATGAAAGATTCTATAGAAACTGATGTGATGGAGGTAAATTTCAAAGCAAACAGAGCCAAGAAATCTGGCTGTATTGACGATATATATTCTAGTCGCTTATCAGTTGTGGAACATGGCAGAAAGAGTCACGACTTCCTCTTGGTTACAAAGTCAGGAAAGCGCTTTGAACTCAGACCTTCCGGTCAGTGTCAGTCACCAGAATGACCCCTGGAAGCTATGGCGGTCTGCTCTGAGCGAGGCAGATACATCATGCCTTGTCATGCAAATATGAACCTGGAAAAAGGTGGACTAGAGGCTGACGTTTAGACCCTTTCATTTATTCAGGACCTTCCCATGACGTTTCTCCCGGCAATGGACTTCAAAGCTAAGGTCGGCGATGGGTTGAGAGCAGCCTTGAGTATAATACTTATAAATATTACTATATAAATCTTATTCTAGTTCCAGTTTGCACCTCTGGTCACTACCAAGGAAAATATGACTTCCCAAGTTATTAGATTATCAAAATTGATAGTCAGCTGGCGCAGACGACTTTTAAATACCAGTAGAAAACCTCGCCGGCCAACTCCCAAGTTCAGATGACCTTGCTTATGAAGAACTCCGAACCATGGCCTGGAGAGGTTCAGGAGGTTCTGGTGGGCTATACGTGACAGAAGCTTTTAGGGTCCATATCAAGTATTCGCAGGATGTTCAAAACATCACTCCTTGTTGCAATTGTGGGAAAAGCCCCTGTGGGAATATCAAACTGGATAGGCCAAAAAAGGAACAGTAGTCCATGACTAATTGGCTTCTACAACAATCAGTTCAAGCCATTGGTCAGTCTCCCGCTGAACATATCCTTTTATACCATGTGCCAAATTGAAAGTGGCCGGCTATGTAACGCCATATGGTCAACATTTGCCGCAGCGGTCATGGTCGATATCGATTACAGAGAATAAAGTAATTGTTGGATTGGAGTTGGCACGTGTGAGGTCCACGTGTTCTCGGTGCTGAAGCTGTTATTGAGATTAAGTATTACAAAATTCGTATTTTCCCAGAACTATCGTAGAGTGGAATTTGTTATCACCAAGCACAGTAGAGGCACCTTCGCTGGATAGATTTAAAGACTATTTTGTGGATAGATGTGCAAAAGTTAAGTAGCCAGTTGAAAACCTCAGAATTCACAAGGGATCTAGCCAACTTCAGGCAGTGAGCTTTTCGTCTTATATGCAGAGGTTCTAGATCACACATTTGTAGCGCTGAACTGTAGGAACTGTAGGAGCGACCAAGAATAATCTTACAGGCTCTAGCCTGGACACGCTCTATCATACGTGACTACATCTACTGTAAGCCCAGGGTGCCAAACCTGGCAGGCGTATTCCAGGGTGGGGCGGACAAACCCTATGTACACAAGTACTAAGTCGCTAGAGCTCAGACCGTGTTTCTTCAAACACCTAATCATGTACAGACGGCTTCTACGGCAAAGAAGCGGTAGACCGACCAGCCGACCAAGCCACGTCAAACAAACATTGTTTATTTCAAAGGAAAACGTTATCATTTGTGTAATATTATAGCCCTCACTACTTTCTAAAGGTAAAGAAATAGAAGACCGAAAACCCGAGCAAGCAACATTCTAAGAAAAAAACTCATCATTAATGTAACACTATAGCCATCTTTGAATGACTTCTTTCAAACGGATAAAACAAACGAGATGGTGTATTGAACGGACAGTATTCTCCTACCTGAGGCTACACGAGACCTTTCGTATCAATATTCAAAGGTGTGTATTCTGCAGAGAGAAACGGCCCTTGACATTTTTCATCAAAGCTTTTTATTCTACTGATCCACTATTGCCCTAACAGCAACAATAATGAAATATTATACCGATATTTACTGGACAAAGGAAAGCTACGGGAAGCCTGGGGACTTTGAGATGCAGTTGAATGGGCTTTGAAATAGAGATCTTGCTTTCTTTCCATCCATCTTATGTATGTATCCGTTTTATCATAATGAAATCTTATGAATAAGTATCCGTTTCAACTCTTTTATGCATCCGAATGCCTCCCGTGTATCAATCAGAGAATACAGTGCTTCTCATTCTTGTCAAGTTCCTCGGAGTTTTGATAAATTGAATAAAAAATAACGTTGCTACTTCAACTTCGTTATTACAATAGATCTTTTTTTGATTCGTATGTAAATATTCTAAGTTTGATGCCTCAAACAGGTTAGATTGGTATGAAATTGTATTAATCAACGATTTACCGATTATTTTATTTTATTTTATGATAATTCATCACCATCATCATCAATCATGCTGTTGCAGAGTGTTTACTCTTACAGAGCTTTAGTGTTTACTCTTACAGGGTTGGATTGTTTACTCTTACAGAGTTGGATTGTTTGCTCTTACAGAGCTTTAGTGTTTACTCTTACAGAGTTGGATTGTTGCCGCAACGCAGAACTTCCCATATTGCACCGCGGGAAATCCGCACTGCACAGCGGGAAACCCCGCACCTGTATGTCATGCCACATTGCGAGATACTGTAAATGCATTTAAGTTCGCGGGGATTTAATTTCGAGGTAGCGGGAAAATGGACTTTTCGCGGTGGTTTTAATTTCGCGGTAGCACCATCCACTGTAGTATCTTACTGTTATGGAAAAATGTTCGCGGTGGTTTTAAATTCGCGGTGAAGCGGCCGCCGCGAGAACCGCGAACATTAATCCACCGCGCAAAATTTCTGCTTTTACAGTATCCCGTACCACGCAGCGTGGCATTGATACTAATACCTAAAGCCGTATTGCGTGTACGTTATGCAACGTCCAGGGGGATTTAAACCAGCTGTCAGTCCTGTAGTTGACAATGAGAGATTGCGTGACAAATTGGCTTCCGTTTGAAATACAGAGCTTTGTATGAAAGGTGACCTGATCTACGCAATAACTGTGACAGCACAACCACCACCGGGAAGTTGGAAACGAGATGGAAATTAAAGCATATCAACGACTCAATACATCATGGTTCTGAATGCACCAAGACTTTGACAACGGACCTGGGTAAGGGGACGCGAAGACACGCAGACTCTCCGTGTATCATAATACCCCTGCACGTATTCAGTGAAGAGTTAGAACATTGTACACTGGCATGGCAGGCATGTATGGTTGAAGAGTCAGGCCGCAGTCACATTCACCACACGATCGTCTCACGATCACAGATTGGGGATATTCTTGTCGTGCATGTATCGTACGAGTGGGGCCGTGTGATGTAACTGCAGGATACTTGTCCCAGTACCCAGAGGCTCTGGGTTTAGATCCTGACATGCCATTGGAAAAAGCACTTTACACGACTTTCCTAACTCAGCCCAGTTGTAAAATTGGGTACCTGACAGGCTGCGGTAGGGGAAGTGAAAGGTGGTGGGAGTATGGTTTAGCTTTGCCTCCCAATACCTTGCCTTAGACACTTAACTCCGATCAGTAATGCTGGACAGAAACGAGTGGAGACACAGGTGTCACCTCCAAGAGGATGAACTGAACTGAACTAGACACAATGTACGGGCATCTTCTCTGGATAGTTTTAAAGAACGCCTGCAGATAGATGTGCAAAAGTTAGGTGTGACGGGTCGTTCAGTGTAATATAACCAGCTGCTTCCGCGCCGTGTGCCTGCGAAGCTGGTGTGTTACGCCAAAGGGCGGTTATACTGACTATACAGATACAGATACAGATACAGATACAGAATGTCCATGGATAACGACCAACTGCCCTACGGCCTTAAAATTGAATGTTTACTTTTAACTTGACCTTTTTCGAAACCCAAATGTCTTGTTACCGCGAAGGCAGTCTTACATACGAATCAGTTGTTGTTTCTGGCAAACCCTGTTTGAAAATCCAACGACATGAAAATCTTGCGACGACATACAACGAATGCTAACTGGCACTTATGTGGGGTGTTATATCGATCATGTCCATTAGATGCCATTACCGACACGTATTACCACAGTGATGAATTGATAATTTCCCCTTGTAGAGCACGATGAACATCTGAGTCCAGGAATTAGACCAGTCTGAGGGCATGGCACAAAGGCAACAACAGCAAAAATCGTTACCTATTATGGCACGGCAAACTACTGTTTCGGCCTTTATGACGGGTTGATTACTTCGACAATCAGATCACAAGACATTACAATTTACATAAATCTACAAGATACGAAGGCCCGTAACGACATATCTCGGAGCATCAGGATTACGGGCTTTCGTAACAACTGCCAAGGTGTTCGTATCGCCTCGAGCGAACCGTCCTATGGCGTCACGTATCTATCAAAGGTAATCCAGGCATATGAGAATTCTCGCGATTCAGAGACGCAGACATCAGGAAGTATAGATTGCAGTGATAGTACTTGTCACACCAACTCCAAGTCGATGAACTCATCACTTTCAAACTTACTATACCCACAAACTACGACAGCAAACCTAGGAGAAAAGTTTTGTCAGGACGGTAAACCAATGAACAATGTTGTTCTTAGTTGCACAACCAAAATGATTTACGTACCAACTGCCCTCCTATCTTTTATTGGTTGTTTGAAGAAAAAATGTTATCCATAAAACTTTATCTGATTTATCAGAGATTTAAATGTAAGTTTCCTCGCGTTTCAAAGACCCAGACATAATGCTATCAGGAAGTATAGATTGCAGTGATAGTAATTGTGATACCAACTCCAAGTCAATGAACTCATTACTTTCAGACTTACTATAACCACAAACTACGACAGTAAACCTAGGAGAAAAGTTTCGTCAGGACGGTAAACCAATGAACAATGTTGTTCTTTGTTGCGCTACCAAAATGATTTACGTACCAACTGCCTTCCTATCATTTATTGGTTGTGCGAACAAACATGTATTCTCCATAAAACTTTATCTGACGTATCAGAGCCTTAAATGTGAGTTTTCTCGCGATTCAAAAGACGCGGGTCTACATAAAGCTACCAGGAAGTATAGATTGCAGTGATAGTACTTGTCACTCCAACCCCAAGTCGATGATCTCATCACTTTCAGACTTACTACACCCACAAACTAAGACAGTAGATCTCTGTGAAAATTTTTGTCAGGTCGGTAAACCAATGAACAATGTTGTTCTTTGTTGCACTACCAAAATGATTTACGTACCAACTGCCTATCATTTATTGGTTGTGCGAACAAACCTGTATTCTCCATAAACTTTATCTGACTTATCAGAGCCTTAAGTGTTGGTTTTCTCGCGATTCAAAAGACGCAGGTCTACATAAAGCTACCAGGAAGTATAGATTGCAGTGATAGTACTTGTCACTCCAACCCCATGTCGATGATCTCATCACTTTCAGACTTACTACACCCACAAACTACGACAGTAGATCTCTGTGGAAAGTTTTGTCAGGTCGGTGAATCAATGATCAATGCTATACTTTGTTGCACAACCAAAATGATTTACTTGCCAACTACCTCCTATCTTTTATTGGTTGTGCGTAAAAGAACTGTACTATCCATAAAACTTACTGTTATTCATCGGAGATTAAAGGGAGAATTTTCTCTCAGATAAGAATGGTGAGGCGTTTTGAACGCTTTCAAACACAAGCCGAGAGCTATGATCCATCTTCCACCCATAAATAGTTACGATGGCCCTGTCTGTGAAACACAGTGAAGTGCACCCAATTTGCGATTGGGTGTGCGATTTATTGCTCTGATATTTTGATGGAATGTGAAACTTATTGGAATAAGTATTCATCCAACCCTGGGACGATGATATGTCTTCATCTGTTCACATGTACCAGTAATACAGACTTCCATCCTCCAACGCCTCTCTCATGTGGCATCAACGGACATTGATTCATACGCAATGTACCCAACTGGAACCCTATCAAAAGATTGGCGGATCTTTCTGCGATGCACGGGTTGAAGATTACATCGGAGGAAGGCAAATCAAGACAAAGCATCTTCACCCGAATGCATTTGGTTAAAACGTTTTCATGAGAAGCCTGTCATATATTTTCGTTCTTCGGAAATGTTGTGTACCATGATGACAACTTGATGGAGATCGAATTTCGATTTATTGATAACAAGTAACAAATGTAATATACACTTTAGCTGACGCTGTGTTTATATGATTAGAAGGAGTGGGTCCGGGAAGTTCTATATGCGTATTCTAGATTTACATCTATTGGACTGGCAATGGACTAGATCCAGTGCTACCCGCAACGTTAACAACATACAGACTCCAGAATGTATCCTTTCAAACCCGCACTAATTAAGATCACATGCTGGCCTTCTATGGCCCCTTCTCCTCAAGGATCTCATTAAAATCACGTGCTCGTGTCTATACTCTATAGGCTTTGTCATGAGACCCTGAGGCTGGTTGTAACCTTCAATGGAACATTTTGCAAGTACCGGAGCAATGGCATCAGGACAAGATCGGCTGGAAAGATATCTATGGTTTTCATAATCGACAAATACATGAAAGACCCTCGGTGACTGCACTTCGTCGTCAGTAAGTTGGAAATACGTATTGAAGAGGCTACTCATTTTAACATATTAGACTGCAGGATGTATAAATTGAAACTCGCACTAATTAAGATAACATGCTGGTCTTCTATTGCCTATTCTCATCTCTTCTAGGATCTCATTAAAATCACGTGCACGTGTCTATACTCTATAGGCTTTGTCACGAGACCCCGAGGCGGGTTGTAACCTTCAATGGAACATTTTGCTAGTACCAGAGCAGTGGCATCAGGACAGGACAAGATCGGCTGGAAAGATATCCATGGTGTTCATAATCAATCCTCAGTCCCTGCACTTCGTCTTAAATGAATTCGAGATACGTATTGAAGAGGCTATTCATCTTAAAGCTTAAAGGCTATTTACACTGTAGTGAGGCATCAATTCAAACACTCTGCTCTTCTGTGTACTCTTTGTTGAGTAGCTGTAGTTTTTCGTTGCCTTGGTTGCGCGCGAACTTAATTTACAATACAGATAACAATCTCTTATAGTTAGCTGCAGGGAATTATAGTCTCTTAGCAACTACAAACAAATTCAAGACTCTCTAGTCGCTCAACACAAAGCATGTAGCGCAGATTGCCAGCAGCTAGTGCCTAATTAGATAGTGACAGATAGCACAAAGCATAACTAAATCCACTACATGACAAATGGCCCAATGATTGGCCGAATGTGTATATAGTCGGTTGCATTTGAAAACGTATGGTGTATACTCATTGGGCGTGCCAGTACCTTGAGGATATTGTTACCCCGTGAACAACACTTTAACGATGTTACTGTCAATTCAATCTTGTATCATTGAAAGCAACTTTGTTTGATCATGTTGAAAGCGACGTTGGTTGATCATGTTGCAAGCGCATTGAATTTCCAATTTGGTTGAAAGCTTGTGAAGTCATAATACAGTACCCGTCACTGGTATAGATCAATGTAATTATACGGATCCATAGGTACCACTGAGAACGGAAGGAAGGTAGATAAAGCAATGCACAAGTTTAGTTTTCTTGCCACCTCCTTAACGCCGTCATTGCGTGCAACTCTAAAACGGCCTCAGGATTGAGACTATTTCCACCATGGGTGCGTTAACAAGCACACAGAGTATACATATATGAAATATTTCTCTGTATTATTAAAAGTGGCTATGTATCCCCTAGATGGCATGGGATAGGAATGAATTGTTGCCTTACCTCACGCGCTGTCCAGTTCAATGCCAGTCACTGTGCCACAGACGAACGGTGGTCTGTCTAAAGCTTGCGGCGTCACCTCAATTTTCAAACTGCCTAGTCCTTCCCATGCAGCCCTGGGAGAATTGTCTCGCATGACAGGACAGCAGCCGGTGCAGAGAGCGTGACAAGTCTCCGTCTCGCCTTTTATCCAGAGGCACGCTTTTATGTAAATCTCCAGAGCACTGGGGAACGTCTGTCTTCCTTAGCGTTGACAGATGGATATATAGGTCATTGCGAAGAGATGCTGACTTCTCCGATAACGTAATCACCTCCACGAAAAATGGAGGCATTGTTTTGGGTGTCTGTCTGTCTGTCTGCCTGTGCGTGTGTCTGTGTATTTGTGTTTCCGGATATTCATGGTCAGCAAAACTCTAAAATCTCTGTATTGAATTATTATGATATTTGGTACGTACAAGGATAGGGGTTTGCAAAAACGAAGGTCAAAGTCGATTCTGGGTCCTTGGTATGTAACCTTGGTACTGCAGCAGAACTCCCGGCTTTTGTATATTTTGTCATGGGCATGCTATGGTCTTGATATTTTGGTGACAGATAGCTTTTGGCGTAAAGGTGAAGTTTTGTAGTTTGGGCCCTCCTACAAGCTTGCTCTTGAACTGCAGTATTTTTTTTTGTCTTGGCGAATGACGTCATGGTTGACAACTTTAGTTAGGCGCGAGTGTCAGTTGAGAAAATCTTGCAGTATCGGGCATACATGAACAGATTTACACTACTACTCGTGGGATTATCTTAAATTTCTCTTGGAGTCGTCTAAGACGTCTTAAGCAAGGATTGATCGACTTGGAAGACAGAGACGTGGAGCAAAGTGGAGCGAACCTAGTCCGGGATAGACGCCCATAATGGTAACGGTTAATCGTCATCGAGCAAATTGCAATTACAAGGTGTCCACATTCCTAAGGCGCATCATTTGTCAGTGGATTCACTTCATTAAAGCTAGAACTTAAGGAGAGGACTTGATAGAGACGAGTCTTAAGTTTCAAAGTGGATTAACGAAGAATTTATCTTGTCTTTGTACGGCTTTTTAAGCTTTTGATTACAACGATACATGAGAGTGCTGTGTGCTGTAACTGCCTGGTATTTGGCACAGAAGCCAGAATTCCTGTGTTCAAATCCTGTCGTGCTACAGGAAGAGTGCTCTTGGGAAAAGTTTTTTTTTTAAATTTTTTTTTTCAAGGCTTTATTCGTAAAAAAACAAATAGTACATTTGTCAAAAACATAGTATCTAAGCTACTGTACAGGGAGTAATTCGAAGTACTAGTGTCGTATAAGTAAGAGTACATTTCTTAGGTACAATAGGTATTGCATATGGAAAAAGAATCTTCGTATAAGCATTTCTCTCATGTACATATACAGGCTATTATGTATAACCACAATACACGACATGATTGCCACAATTGTCATGAAATAATTATGATACATGTTGATGGTTACAAAAACAACAAGTTATTTTTTACATTCAGGACTTTTTCTTTCATAACAATGGAAAAGTACTTAACACGGATTTCTTGTAGCTAACTCCGCTCAGGTGTAAAAATGGGTGCCTGACATCGTTTAGAGAAGTAAAATACGATGGAAGGATAGGGTTAAGCTCTACAGTGGATAACAAAAAAGGAAAGCACTGCTCCGACGGCTAAGAATGGTATGATAGTGACACACTCTTTAAATTTTCTACATTTTGCACAAGAATCCAGTTTGGCTCGGATGGGACTGCAGAGTTTGGAGATGAATTGGCCCAAACTGAATGATGACAAGTAATGCTTCTCACAGACCGACTTAGCACTCTTGTCACGTCACAAATCAATCAACCATTAGTATGTGTCCAAAAGAGGTCGTCGACCTTTCAAAAAGTGGCGAGTGCTGCAATTCTCATCCTTGTGTAGCCGGTAGAGATTGTTGTACTGGCAATCTTCACGACGGGCGGACGTCATAGTACTGCTAGAATCATTACCGAAGATGAAGACCTGCGCAATAACATATGACTGCACTTTAGAGTTGTCAGTAGGTAACCAGGATTGATGTATTCAAAAGGTCGTGTTTTCTTTCAACTATCGTAGATAGCAACTGCAATACTGGGGGCATCGTCTGTAGCTTTATATAACGCTTGCAGGTGGATGTGCAAAGGTTAGGTGTGACAGGTCGTTCAGTGTAATGTGAACGGCTGCTACCACATTGAGTGCCTGTGTAGCTGCTGGGTTACTCCCAAGAGCGGTTAAACCGGCTATACACATACAGACACATCTCAATGACGCCATGCATCTTTGTAAAGCTTCTGATAGCATTTTGAAAGCATTACTGAATAGGGAAGGCGTGTACTGAATGACAATGTACTTGATTTGTGGACGCTTGAAACCTCATCTATCTTGAGAGCTTTGTTTGAGAATACGTACAATTTCACTGTCATTAGTCGGGCAGAAATAAATGATGTCTCGACAAAAACGCATGATACAACACCTTGGGCATCGGGGAAGAGGGATTTTGCAGCTTCATCAGATCTTCATCAGATGTGGGAGGAATGACAACGACCTGGACATGGATGAACTGACCATATGTATGGCCTCCTTCGGTCAATATTGACCATGGTAAAATCCGAATGATATCAGCCCTACAGCATCGACTGTGGCTAAACAGTCTTATACGAGAATGACAGTCTCTACCATATGGGGCACATCTGTAGGCTGACTCAGGAACTGGATCTGTTGCAGAGTTCTTTTCGCAGGAGCCGCTTTCTTTTGCCATGCGCATCAGTTTGGTTTCTCCTGATGACCTGACCAATTCCAGTCAATAACATCCATTAGCTGTACCATGTCAGGATGTAGTGCTGTGTAGACCACTATCCGAGACTATTGAACCCCATCAAATGACGGGCATATCAAGTCGCTGAACTCAAGGTTAAACCTGCCATATGTGTCCGCTACTGGTCGGCCGCGCCAGCCGAATGTTTCAAACGGTTTTAACACATTCGGGAATTGTTGGGAATATGCCTGAAAGATGTAGGAGCTCGGGTGGGAGTAATCTATGAACTAGTTGTGACATGGTTGTCGTCAAAGTTAGGCGTGTCTTGAAACTGGTCAGCCTTCTCTAATCTACTGCCAACTCTGGCTTTATAGTGGTGGGTTCTTAATGTGTGACAAGGACGCTCTTTGTTGTTTGATTCACTCTTAGAATGAACCACAAAGATACCACAGGTGTAGCAACGCTGTATAAAGGGTTCACAAGTGCGCATACATTCAAGTATCTATGAGGTCCATATCTAATTCTACCAGGCTCCACAGGCCGCTGAAAAATAGTAGAAATTGGAGAATTTATAGTCACACAACATGCCAGAGGAGTTAGCTGTCCGGAACGTATGGTTTGCGACTTGCTAATTCCGTTGGCATGATATCTGGCTATATTTGTCCAATTTCTACTATTTTCCACAGACCTGTGGAGCCTGGTAGAGGCTTAGATTTCCATATGTACCTCATACAGAGTTGGATATCTACGCACGTGTGAACCCACCTTTACTGACACTAGAACCGTGTAAGAGAAGACGCATTGGAGGAGTAATATATATTGAGTGGTTTTCAATGACACTCTTCGTTGCATTATCATGATTGGGGTCTTGATCATTTTACCAATGGCCGCATGCCAACGAGAGTAATACTGGTGATAGTATTGCAATGTTTGACACCTCTTTTTAATTGAATCAGGAAGGCACAACCGCACTCCTCTAGAACAAAGAGTCTGCTGAGTTTGTACTTCAAACATGGTAGAAGATGAAGTGCACTTCACTGTTGATTGTGAAATGTATGCCAATGATAGAAATATTCTATTTCATTACAGAGAAAGTAGATTCCCTCATTTAGACGCATGAGTAGCACTTACAAGTTTATATTCCTCATGCGTTTTGACAAACCAACCATAGCTAAACCCATACAGTCTTACATTTTCACAATTACCAAGAAGCGAGAAGAAGCCGAACTTCTGTGTTAGACAAGATTTGTGATAATTTATTATGTATATATATTTTGACTTGTTGTGACCCGTACTTAGCTCGGTTGAGCAAAACTTTACAATAAAGGTCTTCATTCTTAATTGTCAAATCTCAAGTATGTACTTCTACTAGTGGTGGCACTTAATGTAATTACATTAGACTCGCGTACTTGCAGCTGGCTTTTCTGTTTGAGCGACACATGGGGACATTTGCAACACTATATCTTCACAAATTGTCTTCTCCACGGAACACTTCAAACAACAAACCGTCACATATCTCATGGGGATAGAATTCAGGAACTGCCAACTGAAAAGTCACCACCAACCGAGCAGTGTGTCCTAATGAGTGGTAAGTCATATATCACGTTAGTGGTGAAACGCACGCATTAGAGACGAGAGCTTTGAAGTCTGTAAATGTTATGCATACATGTTTCATGAATTGTCGCCTCGCTCATTTCGTAGCCTCCATAGCAGGCTCTCTATGGCCTGCTATCAGAGAGGCCAGCAATAAGCGACCCAGTACAAAAAGAAATGGCCAGCAAAAGTGCCAAAAAAGGCCATAGAGAGCCTGCTATGGAGGCTACTCATTTCGTATGTGTGGTGCATAATTTACATTCGCGTGTGGCATTCGGGTGTAATTCTTCTCGTCGCAAAAGCTGCGAAGTCGAATTGGTTTTACGATGGCAGAATACCACATTAAGCCTGCGGTTAGTCTGTACATGCCTACAGCACAGTCTACGCAATGGAGTCATTTTCGGCAAGGATTTACGGTTTCTATTTGCCAGAAGCGTCGCCAAACCCGCAGTAAAAGTTCTTCCATAGATCACAGAAGCAATACGGAGAATTAGACGACCTTATATTACCTTTGAAAATAGTTGGGCGTCCTCAAGTAACCTTAAACAAGAGCTGTACTTAAGAAGAGTTGGATGCCCCTGTAATGCTATAAAAAGAGGTATATGTCCTTATGATACTTTAAAAGCAGTTAAATGTCCTTGCGTTACCCCAAAAATTATTTCTACGTCCTTATGTTTTCCAAAGAGGACTTGGGCGCCATTATGTTACCCTCAAGAAGGTTCGAATGTCCTTATGTTATTCTTCACAAGAGCCTGGTACCCTTGTATTACATTATCCTCAAGATGAGCGGATGCCCTTATGCTACCTGAAAGATACTTATTGAATATAAAGAAGCGTCTATTTTTGCTCCTCCAACGCCTCCAACGTTGTGGACAGGCCAATCGCACCAAGGGCGCTACTCGCAGAAATTGTGCGAAGGGACTTGGACTGACCGCAAAGAGACTCACGCTGATAGGGTAACAGGTTGTTTCGCAACAATGTCAGTTCGCAACCGTCAGTTCGCAACAAGGCAAGTCTTTTCGCAACAAGGTACAAGTCGTTTCGCATCATTTGAATGTTATCAATCTTGATAGCCTAATAGTATTAGAAATCGTATTCCTAACATAATTATACTCCTTCCACGTAAAAATTTTACCGAATGCGAAAGACAACCCCGCGGCAGAGCAACATGGGGTCGCATGGACCTGACAGCCCGATGATTTTCATACGCCAGGCGGTACAGTTTCACACGCGGCGTGCACAGGCAGGAGTATAATTATTTTAGGAATACGATTTCTAATACTATTAGGCTATCAAGATTAATAACATTCAAATGTTGCAAAAAAAAAACGACTTGTACCTTATTGCGAAAAGACTTGTACCTTGTTGCGAAAAGACTTGTACCTTGTTGCGAAAAGACTTGCCTTGTTGCGAACTGACGGTTGCGAACTGACATTGTTGCGAAACAACCTGTTACCCGCTGATAGTGGTGGTGAGGGAGGCATCAGGATCCTGGGTGCGTGTTTAAGTTCGTGTGTGTATGCTCGGATCGGTAGCAAGTCCTACGCGCGCCGTTTCTAATGAGTCTTGTCACGCAAAACTAGTAGAGATGATGATAATGAATGAATGATGATGATTATCCCTTGTCCCCATGTGTCCCCAGTACGGCGGTCCACACGGACTTTTCCTGTAATCAAGTCTGAACCAAACAGTCTTTTGAAGGACTCTAAGGGCACTGTAAACATGACCTGGGACGAGTGTTCCATTAAGTCCAGACATTGTAAATGGTGAATATATTCGCGTGGAATACCACTTAACACCTAACGCTACCGTGACAAGTAAATATTGTGTAATGGGAAGAGATGCCTTTAGACCCTTTCATGTTGTCAGGCAGGTATTACCAGAAGCAAGATACAAAGAATTAAAAACTACCTTCAACTTTAAGCAAATAAGTGAAGTGGGAGTGTATGAAAAACTAAGGGGACTGCACAGTAATAAAGCGACTGGTCTGGACAGGATACATGCAAGGCTCCTGAAGGTAGCCGCACCTAGTATATGTAAACCACTTACACACATTTTCAATTTGTCCCTTTCCTCTGGCCACATTCCCACAGACTGGAAGATGGCAAGGGTCACTCCATTACACAAGGGGGGGGGGGGGATACAGAAGACCCAAACAATTACAGACCCATATCTGTTCTACCTGTCATCATGAAGGCCTTTGAAAGAGAGGTCCACACACAGTTTGTTGAATACCTGCATCAACACAATATCCTCTCCACCCAACAGTCTGGTTTTAGGACAGGCCACTCTACAACAACAACACTACTGGATGCCAAGGACTACGTGCTTCATAACATGGACAGGGGTAACCTAGTGGGGGCGGTATTTTTGGATCTTAAGAAAGCATTTGACACTGTACATCATGGACTATTATTAACCAAACTGTCATGGATCGGGATTCAGGGTGTGGAGCATCTTTGGTTCAGTAACTACCTGACGAGGAGACAACAAATTGTCTCTCTGAATGGTTGTAGGTCAGAATACTTACCTGTTACACTGGGAGTGCCCCAGGGTTCCATACTGGGCCCGTTGCTCTTCAATTTATCTATTAATGATATACCTGATGTAGTTACCACATGTAAAATATGTTTGTATGCTGATGACACAGCAATACTCTATCCCAGCAACAATGTAAAACATATTGAGTCAATTCTGAACTATGAACTCTCTGGTCTGGCCACTTGGTTCCAAACAAATCGTTTAACATTAAATGTAACCAAGACTAAATGGATGTTATTTGGCACTGCTAACAGGTTAAAGCAAGCACAGTCCTTGACAGTCGAAATTGACCAAGAAATCATAGAAAGAGTTCATACGTTTAAATATCTTGGTCTGTACCTTGACTCCCACCTGTCCTTTAATGAACATATAGACAAAGTTTGTAGTAAGGTGTCACAGAGGATTGGACTACTTAGACGCCTCAGACACTGCCTGACTTTCAGTATTGCTGACATGTTGTACAAGACTATGATATTGCCTATTTTCGACTATTGTGACACTGTCTGGGGAACCTGTGGGGCCACCAAACAACGGCAACTACAAATACTACAAAACAGGGCGGCAAGGGTGGTGCTACAACGTAGGCTACGGGACATCAGCACTGTGAACCTCCACCAAACTCTCAACTGGAAATACCTGGCTGATAGGAGATTTGAGCACACGTGCATTATGGTTTTCAAATGTCTGACAGGCTTGGCACCAACATACCTATCCGCCACATTTCAGCACAACTCTCGTATCCATACTTACAACACCAGGCAAACCACTAAACTACACCCACCAAGCTACACCACCACATGTGGACAAAAAACATTTGCATACACTGGAACTAGCCAGTACAACAAACTAGCAGATAACATAAGAAACATCACAACACTAAAAGGCTTTAAAACAGCTCTGAAGAACATATGTATATCTGACCTCAAGTAATATTGAAACTTAGTATGGAAAAGCACCTTTGTCTCTGATTTGCCTTACTGTTCTTTTAATTTTTTTTTGTTCAATCTTTACATATGATTTAGTATCCATGCTTTGTAAATTTCAGTTTCATTAATTTTCGTTTTACACATGATTTGATATATGATTTGACCTCTGACCTCCACCCCATCTCTTGACATTGATTTTGACCTTGGAACGTTTTCGACATGAGTATGGACACTGATTATGTTTTGACGCACCGGTTTTATGTTTTCTGTACTGTATGTTGTCCCTGGGTGTTCAAAGTTTGACTGATTGTTACCACGTTTTTGTCCTGTATTTATTATTTACATGTATGTTTGATGGGTCCCCTTGGAAATCAACTATGCACTGTTGTAGGGGCTACCCATCTGTTTCAAGATGAAATAAATAAATAAATAAGCAAAATCCATCGTTTCGCAGTGTTAATGGTAATAATGCAGGGACCAGATATTGGGAGGTGACATGGAGAGAAAATATGTCGTAAACACTTTGTTTACAATATATTATAACACACCTGCATAATTGCTTTACGATGTTGACAATACCGACGTCTTGGTTTCTTTCAGTTTTGAATTGAGAAACTGTATTTGCTGGATCACGAAATTGAAAAAAAAAAGAACAATAAGATAATTCTTTCCTATGTCTAATATAGCCTATAACGGAGTATAAAGAAGGCCAAATACATCAGGGCACTCCAGCCATCACTAAACAAAGACGGTGGGCGATATAAACTTCCTGGCACGTCAAGTATACGCAAGATCACGTGATAATAAAGTTTTTTTTCTCTCGCGAGTTTACGTTCTGAAGTGATTGGCCATCAGTATTGATCCTGAAGAAGGCGACAGTGGTCGTTGAAAATTTAAACGGTGTATAGGTGATACCTTTGTGTTGGAAGAAAGTTTAGCATCTTACTATGATTTCTATCATCATAGATGAGCTTTCATGATAATAGCTACGTTGGAAAATATCCCAGGTGAAGGAAATGATTCGGAATCCGACCATTGTGTGCTGAAAATTAGCTTAAGATCAATGGCAAATGTAAACGTCATTCGGTCCCGTTGAAAGCATTAGTATACTCTAGTACGTTATTTTATTCTAAAAGGCTTTCAAACGCTGTAATTTACAATGTGATATTTGATATTGCCGACTATTGTGTGTTGAAAACTAACTCAACATGGCAAATATAAACCTCCTTCAATCCGGCTTAAGACATGAGTATAAGTTACTTTATTCTAGAAGACTGATAATCGCTTCAATTTACAATGTAATATTTGATATTTTGCGAATGCAATACCCTTGTCTTATCCGTGGGCAGTGCGTACAGGTAGTGGGAGTTATTGCGGCTCAGTACAGATGAAGTTGTAAAAACTAGATTGATTTCTATGACAAGATATATGAGTTATTCAATATCAGGCTCAGGGTTTTGGCTTCATAGTTATAGGGTATGTAATATGATGATGCAACCCGATGCACACATGCAGAAATAAGGTCAGGAGGCCAGTGCGTATTAGTGTCTTCTAAAGTGAAATCCGAATATGATATACAGCACTGCCTGAAGATGCACTTTCCAATGTGTGCTGGTCTAACATTTTCTAACTTCTGAATGGCTAAAAGCTGCTTGGAATCTCCCAACGCACCTTTTAAAGTTAGCTGTATATCACTTTAAGTCCCGGTTTGAGGGTTCTGTTTTATCGTAACATCTTAACACGAACTGAACTTAAAGCTTCCCGCAAAAGCCTTGAAGTTACCCATCTAGACTAAACATACGCCCACTCAACTTTCGTCCCTATAGTCTTATACCCCCATTCCACTTACACGTCGCTCTCGCCGCGCGCTTTCTTCGACGTAAAGTTTTATATAGAAAAAAGACGAGTCTTTAATATACGTTTTGTGTTTTGTTGTCTTTTCGGAAACTCTTCTACATTTTGTATGTAAAAAAAACAGTATGAAATCGAAGATAATAATTACACACATCCGTAATTTTACGTCGCAGTGAGAGCGCAGTACCATCGCTGTCTAGTGGAAATAGGGCCTTACTAAGAAATAACACAAACGCCTACATTACTTCTACAAACTTCTGCACTACGTACCCAAAACACGCATTGCAATGGCCAATGTTTGTTTTCAAGGCCATAAAAACGATGACTACAGTAACAACACTGGAAAAATGCACACTTTCTCTCAGAACGACTGAAAAGTTTTCAAAGAGCGGAAACTCAAAAACACATCGCACAATATTGGTGATAAATCAGTTGAACGCTAACCTCTAGTGTCAAAAAAGCCCCATAGAATGTCCAACGGAAATGCCCAACCTGAGGATGTAGAGGTTTTACAAGTTGTAAGTACGGCCACAGGGCACGATGTCTTTCGGTAGAGAGGGTTCAGGGCTTACGATCACCTATGGACGCTCTGTACGCCTTAGGCCTTTAACAACACTCGCTATCGGTACCGCGTTTTGAACGGAAGACAGGTGATGCCTGCACCAATGAGATAGCGGAACTGTCTAGCCTGGTACAAGAAAACATGGCGGAAACAAAATTTGTCATTCGGGAAACCTTCTCAACCCGTTGTCCATTTGCCGTCACGTCTTTAAGATCATATGTGAATGTTCGTCGATCTTCAGAGAGATAGTCCTTTGGATGGTAGTAGGATCGTACTAGGCAGACATTCCTCTGGTCTGGTATTTTGTGTCAGTAGTTGTGCTTCCGTACGGATGTGCCTTTAATATCATGACATGTGCGAAGCAAAGCATGTGATGGCATGATAGCTAAGTGGCTCTTTCTCAACTTTCTACATGTATACAGTATATAATCAAATGCCCAGCGATGGTAAAGTTTTAAAAGAAATAAATATCTCCGGCATTTTGCAGTTGTATTATTTTGATTTATCTATAGATCTCATTTTCCTTCTCTGTAAAGTATATAGTTATGTATACCACTACTTTACATTGTCTGCAATTAGCCCTCGAGCACGAACTTGCAATAAAGATTGCCATATTCTCTGTTCTTCACATCATATTCTTCATATATCCCTACCTTTATGAAACTCGATCCATTTTATGTATCTCTCAATAGTAACCTCATATATCCTCATACACACAATTTCCGTGCCTTTTGAAATAACAAAACGTCCTTCAGAGAAATGCAATGTAATGGAGCAACTAAGATACTTCAATCATCGGTACATCAAAATAGACCCCAATACAGACATCAGCGAATCGGATCGTGATAACAAAATGAAGTTACAGATATTTTAAGTTAAGATATTATGTCTCACAATTCTACGGTGTACATGTATACCGAGTGGCGAAAGCCGTGGTAGCTATTGTTGTATTTGAAATTAATGCTTTCATCGGGTTAGTACATCATTGCATACGGCGTTTTCAGCTATATACAACGAAAATATGGATTTCATTTTGCCACATGTTACAAAGGGTTTGCGAAATGTCGGCAGATAAAATCCCACTGGTTGTGTACCTAAGAACCAAATACGCCGAAGTCAATTTGTTGATAATGATCATATTGTCGGCTTCGATTTTCTGAATCTTTTTGATAAAAGTCGACAGCAAATACGTCCACTTCACACACGCAAGGTCGCCATTTAAAGGCACCCAACGCCGATTCCTAAAACCTGGGTCTGCATTATATCATGATCATTTCATTTCACAAGGCAATAAATAAACTAACAAGACTGCGCAGTCTTGTTCCCTTTGGTTATTCGTTTACTCCACTTTGTTTGATTATTCCATTTCACAACCCCCAACTGGGCTTCAATCATATCTGTTTCGCTTCAAAACTTTGCAGCCGTCACATCTGTTTTGCCTTTCCATCCATCTTACGGCTCGGGAGCTATGAGACCTACTGGCTACAAGCCGTTGACGTATTTCGGGGTAAACACATAAACACGTCTTATGCTATCAGAAATGGTGATAGTTTCGGCCTCGAGCATGATACCCCACGGTGCAATAGACTGTTATTAGCAGTTTTTATAGTACCTAGGTGCTGTTTTGTGTGAGGAAACCGCTGAAAACGTAACTGGTGATGTTGCACCTCCCAGGGTTATCCTACGATAACACACATAAACCTTTATACGCTAACAGGTTTAACTTGTCATACGATAAATTTTCAAATGTATAGAGTTATTATCAGTCTTTATGGTTCCAACGTTCTGTTTTCTGTCAGGAAATCGTGCCTGGCCTTGTCCCTGGTGCTGAAAACGTAACTGGGGAATGGTGCACCAATGGTTCCCTACGATAACACACTCACACATGTATCGCTTACAGGTTTATATTGTCATACGGTAAATTTTCAAAATTTATAGACTGTTATTAGCGGTCTTTATGGAACATAGGTGCTGTGTTGTGTAAGGAAATCGCACCTGGTCTTGTCCCTGGTGCTGAAAACGTGACTGGTGAATGGTGCATCTCTCAGGGTTCTCCTACGATAACACACTCACACCTGTATGCGCTAACAGGTCTAACTTGCCACACGGCAAATTTTCAAAATGATCATCACCTTTTGCAAAGTAACTTTCCCCAAAGTGACCGTTTATACTGAGGTGACGTCAATCATCTCTCTGGATCAGCCCGACAGCCTGAGAGGGCAGTAATTACGCTGACATCTCGCGTGAACTCAAACAAAGCCCGCTGGCCTGAAAGAAATCTCTTCACCAACTGACACATCAATCTTCTACACATCAGACACGCTGCCAAAGGAGTCACATAATAAACCCTGAGATCCTTCGCGAGAAATTGCACCTCTTCACCCATAGACTTTATTCATTGGAAGACCATCGCTAAGTCCCTTATCCATCTTTCTGGTGTCGGTGTGTATTCGACACTGCCATTTTCCTGAGATATAGATGTCCAAACCAATCTTGTATGCCCTGACAGCAGATTACTCTAATTTCGATATCAGCAGGATGCCCAGCGTCAATTTACGTTGACTTCACGAGGACGGCCAGAGGCTTATTTCAATTTTCTTTGACATTTTACAATCCCAGCCTTGGTTCTGATCTATGTTGGCTGATAGATACTTTTCCACTGTGGAAAAGCAAATGCTTTTGAAGAGATTCAGATACAAACGCCCTCAAGAAAATGTATTGGCAGATGATGCAATAGGAAAGAAATTGTCTGTTTACCCTGTCTTAAGTAAGACTTTAGGTTCAATTTCCGCATCTTCGTTAAATGTGAAATCGAATCACATACGTAACAACCAGAACCAGTAAATTCTGCATTACAATCTGTTACAGGATCTAAAGCTGACATTCAAGAACCAGTCAGAAACCTCCTATTCAATCAAGTATGATGCGCACTTACCGAGCACGTCAGCTTTTTTGGCAGTGAAATGCACACAGATGGTGATAAGCCCACAGCCCAAGTACAAGATTTTAGCACTCAGGAACTTTTTGGCAGAGTGAAAGGAACGGCAAGATGCGCGGCTGTAGATAAGAAACCGAATCCTTTTGCTGACGGCATGGCTTTGCTTTGCTGCGATTACCATTATGTAACCATAGTATGTGATGCTTTTAGATCATTGGTGCAAAACTTTACGAAGATCCCTTTTTGCGTCCACAGCATTACAATTGAGCAGCATTTAAGCCAAACATTGGATGGGCAAAAACGGAATACGTGGCTAATGGACTTCCAATTTAGCATAGCCATAGGGACCACCCTGTGTAGTAACCGCTGGCTCTATCAAAAGATTCAGCCAGCAGTTACTAAAGATGATAGTCCCCATTCTACTTCCAATTGCACTGTAGCGCTCATACAAATGTACTGTAACTGGAGAATAATATGAAAAAAGCTGGCTGCCATTGAAAATTTGGAATTGTTGGCCATTTCTAGTCTTTTATGTTATTACTGTTCCTGAAGCGAGCCTTGAGGACTGAAAATATTTAGCCACATTACGTATACATTGGAACTCCTTCCCAATAGTGCACTGGTCACTTCAAGGGAAAACTGGACATCGCCTGGATCCCATTACTCTGTAAATACTGACATCTAGTTTCAGATATGATAGTAAGATAAGATTTTAAATATGTATACTCCTTAAATCCTTTTTTACGTTCAAACCCTATGCTCCGGTTAGCCCTTTGTTATGGCCAATGGCTAGCAGGGCAGCCCTGACTGTACATGTATGTCTCTCATAGCTTAACTCATTCTTTCAAATAAGATCATGTCATATTTTAGGACAGACGTATCACCATCCTTCAATGGTAGTTTCACATTACTGGAAGCTTATACAGAATGGAAACCCAAACCTCAGCAGCAGTGTAATTTTGGGAACCAGGTTGGGAGTCATTCCATTACGTCTTCATTGTCCTAACAGTGTTGGAGACAGATTTCAAGGGGCACTATTTGCTTCTCAGAACTAATCATATTGGCTATAAAATAGATAACTTGGTCACCAGTCTTTGGTGAGTTTGGACGAGGTTTCAGCGGTCTTAGGTACTTTGCCTGGGATCTGATTTCGTTAGGCATATCTAATAGACTGACATTGATCATGAACTTTTGGGGTCACAGTAAGGACATACGTGTGCCATCCTATTGTGGGGGATGTATGTGTAAGTACATCAGACAAGCGTAATGAAATCAGATCCAAGGCAAAATTGAGTGGAGTGTTTTAATTGAATCCTGCAACTGGCCAAAGCACCCATGACCGTGGAATCCTGGCTGAGCTTATAGAAGAGCCTGGTACTCAGATTAACAAATTCCAGGCAAGCTCTAGGTAAAGCACTAATTTTATTGACAGAATTATGATAAAAGAATCTACAGTGACCAAAGATGATATAGAAACAAATGCTACAGATGGACAAATCTTCATAGTATCTTGCTGCAACCTCTACTTGTGGGCCAAATTTCATATCAAATTAATATCAACTTGTCAAAATACATGCTAAACAACTTTAACCACATAGTACATATTCTTACATTTTGTACATATGCACAATCTACCAGTAACATGCTTTCTAGTATTTACCTTTAGACCTTGGTGATAACATTCTGAAAAGTAGAGGAAAATGTGTTTGGTATAGCTCTAAAAGAAACATCTACAGGGCAGAAACAAATATATATCTTGACCATTAACATAAATTTAAGCTATTCTCAGCTTATGAGCTGCAGTGTATACAGAGTTCTGAGCTTAGGTTTAAAAATGGAAACTAAGTTGGCTCAAAGTGTTGATTTTGAACCATTGTATGTGGTCCATGGATGTCGTGAAAGGTTATTTAACACAATAAGTTTGGAAACATGGTTGATCATGCCTCCTTGAATACTTCAACAGTTGTATTACATGTCATTGGAAAGATTTTGTTCATTTTGTAAATGATCCAAGCATTAGCATTCAGTGTTATGTCTTTGAAGAGCTTAAAGTATATCTTCTTTTAAATCTTAGCTCATTTGTTATGATGGTGCATTTGCGGAACAAGCTGACTTTGTTCATGCGTTGCCCAGCAAATATGCCTGCCAATGTCAAACACTGTGTCCTACCCAGTCAGCTCCATCATTCAACCTTTGAATCTAGGATCAACACAAATTTGGTATCATTGCATTGGGTACTAAATCATCTTTCAAAACAACACTATACAATTGATGAAGTAACAATGGAGAAATGATTGATTAAATTTGAGTTTCCAGACTCATTGTGAGTGTAGTATAGTGACTATACAGGAATGGGCAAAGCTATATTATGAATGGGCCAATTGATTATTCGTCAGTTTTTAAGCCCTTCCTTTCCTCATGTTGCCGATCCACGGCCAGCGACAGGGCCTCAAGGAAGTCCTCCAGGCTAATAGTGGGTGTCTGGGGGGTGCAATAAAACAATAGTCAACAATTAAATCATGTGCTAGAATTCCACATTCCTAAAAAAAGCCGTATGGTTGTTAACCTTGCCGTATTGCAATAAGACCTCTTTATCAGCATATTGATCTCTATCGATATTCCTCAGTATCTTTATAAGTTACATGTCATATGTTTGACAGTCGTATTATGGAATATACAATACCTAGTCCCACCCTTTCCACATTACCTAGGACTAGAAAATCATCATTTACATAATATATAAAATCATCATGATCTGTTGTCAACCCCTTTTTGAGTTTTTTTCTCTTTTAAAGCTTCAAAGTCAAAGTGCCCTGAAATTCCAGAAAAAGTTGCTAAGGGGCCCAAATCTAAACCGCCTACAACGTAGTACAAATGTATGTACACTGTACACTTTCTGTCCCAAGAGCTATCTACCACACGAAGTCCAAAACAGGCAAACTCCAAAATAATTCAAGTACAGAATACTGATATTAACTGTTACATTTTATGATAGACAGACAAAAGGTGAAATTTTGAAAAAAAAATTGTGATTGACATAGTGCAGTTGTTATGTTGTATGGGACACACCAGCAAGTAATCTAACATACCTTACAGATCAATCACAGATACTTTTTTCCTAAAAATTCTCAATGTAATTTTCCTGATTACACTTATGGAAACTTTACAGAAATCCAGCCTGCCATTGAGCACAAAATTCCCAATACTAGGCGGTGCACACAACTTTGGCAAACACGCCCTATTTCTAATTGTAAATGTCAATGCAAGGGGGTGTATTGAGTACACATGCCGACTTGGTTATCTGAAATTGCTTGGTTATCTCTAAGCAACCGGAGCCAATACCACTGGGAAGGGATTTATCAAGAAAAGTCTTCCTGCATATCAAGTTCAATTCTAGATTCCAGCAATCTTTCATTTGATTCTGAAGATTTTTGAAAGTATTGCCAGTTCGAATTGGCTTGACCAGAACTAAGAGAGGGACAAGACGATACAGCACTCTACAAGTGTTATCTTTTCTTTGATTGCTCTTCCTTGCTCTTTTGAACAAGACATCAAAAGAGAGTCCATTCCGCAACACTTTAAATCCCCTCCCCTAATCACATGCATGTACCATCTAGGAATTTCCAGTGCGCTGTATGCGTAGCATGTGTTAAAATCAAATTGAGACTGACTGTTAACTTTTTGGCATCACATCAAAACACCACATATGCTATCTCTTGAGGAATGAGATGGTAAATTGTGTGAGACACTCTTTTACCCAAGCAGAACGAAGTGAAGGATTCCGTCAAAGCTCCAGTTATACGGAACAACTTTCTGTTTACACTGAAATCCACCAGCTGTCGACTTCAGACGGAATGCACGCATTCAAAAGATCACAAGAGTAAGAGAGACTCCCCAACTTTTCCACAGGGGCTCAGGTTTGATTCCGAACAATTTCTTTTATCTCTGTTGGCAAAGCCCTTCTTGAAGTGTGAGCTCACTTTGATGTTCTGTGATATTCAAGATCAAAGTTAAACTTACACCCTCTGAAATATATCTCCTGACCTTTGAATGATGAAATGAATAGTCTTTAATCTATTGGCTGCAGTGTTGAAATGATTTTCTGGGCAGTGTTGAATTAAAGGTTACGACTTCTATTGATGTCGCAGCTTATTGTGAAAGAGTAGAAGAAAAAATCTAAAATTAACCTAGTTATAACACATGAAAAAAAAAGTTCCTTGATGAAACGAATAGTCTTTAATCAATTGGCTGTAGTGTTGAAACGATTTTTCTGGGCAGTGTTGCATTAAAGGTTAAAACTCCTATTGATGTCTCCAGGGTAAAGCTTATTGTAAAAGAGTACGACAAAAAGAATCTAAAATTAACTTAGTTACAACACATAAAAGAAAAAGTTCCTTGATCAAACGAATTGTCTTTAATCAATTGGCTGTAGTGTTGAAAGGCCTTTTCTGAACAGTGTTGCATTAAAGGTTAAGACCCCTATTGACATCTCTCCAGCTTATTGTGAAAGAGTAGAAGAAAAAAATCTAAAATTAACTTAGTTATAACACATGAAATAAAAATTTCCTTGATGAAATGAATAGTCAGTGTTGAAACGATTTTTCTGGGCAGTGTTGCATTAAAGGTTAAAACTCCCTTTGATGTCTCCAGGGTATAGCTTATTGTAAAAGAGTAGGACAAAAAGAATCAAATTCTAAAATTAACTTAGTTATAAAAGAAAAAGTTCCTTGATCAATTGGCTGGTGTTGAAAGATTAAGACTTCTATTGATGTGTTTCTCCAGCTAGGGTACAGCTAATTGTGAAAGAGCAGAAAAAAGAAATCTAAAATTAACTTCGTTATGACACATAAAAGAAAAATTTCCTCTGAGGATACTTTCATCAGGTTGGTGCCTACATAGATAATACAGTGCTACTCTGCAGTGAGGAGTAGAGCCAATCAGTATTGTCTAGAGGAAGGACGGCCAAAACAAAACTTTCCCTCTACTTCGCCCATGATGGGGTTACTGGGAGAAACTTCTTTTTTCTCTCTATGAGAAAACTGGTATACCGTTGAAAAACTGGTACGCAACATAGTATGGTTTATTTCTTCTTCTTCATCACTTTACACGGTACAGAATGGCAGGGCCATGGCCTTGAATTGCACTGTCGCGTTACATTTATTAAAATCGATGACAGTTATTAAAAATGATGTTCGTACATCAGCGAATATTGCACGTTAGCGAATATTGCACTTAGTATTGACATATATTGCACACAGTTGCTTAACAGTGACAAATTTGGCTAAAAATACAACAAATACAACAAGATTTCTCTTATAAAACAGATTGTCACATCTAGAGCAGATTCAGGTATTTACATGTTCAGCATGCGCACCATATAGGGTATTGCACTCGATCTGTATCTGTATTTAGTTTTCCTTATAGTTATACATCTACATCTGTAACAGTTATAGATGTATAGGAAAAACATCCTAACAATGATAGGTACAGATATCTGTATTTTCCATGAAACGTTCTGACTTACCTGAACAAAAAGAGCATGTGCAAGGAAAGGCAGTTTCCTCAGGGTGCGACCACTCAGTCCAGCACTTCTCCTGGGGGAAGAAGTACATTAGAGCCTAACAAATATCTTACAGTTACAGTGAAAAAAAATGATAAAATGCAGGGCTTAAAATAGATTTTGGGGATAGATGCACTGATGCACCTAGCCTGAAAACTTTTGCGCATGGAAAAATATTTGAGTGCACAACACAAAAATACAATGAATGCCAGAAAAATAGCTCAACACAGTTTCAAACGTATGAAAAATTGCAATGAACCATCCAGCATTTCAGCCATGTGATGTCACACAAGAGCACAATTTACTGCTACATTTCTACAGAATGCATTTCTAACATTAATAAATGTGCACTCTGGTCTATTTAAGAGGTTGCACACTAGTTGTGAAGTTAGGGGTAGAAGAATTCTTTATGCTCATTTGCTCTGCTTCTCCTGTCAGTAAAAGGCACCTGATGGGTTGTTTGTCTGACTAGACCAGTCTTTAAGACCAAATTATTACCATCACAATCTAAGATAAGTTGGACCCTGTGGTCAACCTGGCTTTGAACATCTGTCTGGCTGAGAACGTCCAAAGACTCTCATTTCTATTATTGCTGGGTCTGTGATGTTGTAGGGAAAGTTGACTATTATGTATAGCCTATTAAGGTAAAATGTGGGGCAATTCTGGACCTGGGAATGCTGCCAGCTTCCACATGAAGAAATATCATGGGCGGGTAACTGCAGAAACCCACTGTATTAGGGAAGCCATAAGGTTACAACTATAGCATTCATCTTATACGCTAAACGACACAAGGCATCCAGGTTGAATAAAATGGTGGAAAATAGGAGAGATCGTCTCTACGTTTGAATGGTGATAGAAATAATTTAGAAAATGGCCATTTCCAGCCTGATCAGATCACATTTCCAAAGATTCATTCATTAACTCTTGAGTATATTTGGTGGTCTCATATCATATCACAGTGCCATAGTGAGAACTTCCACAAAAACGTATAAAGAATGGACCAATACAAATAAGCAAGAATACCTTTTGAAACTTCACCTTTTACCACACATTCTTGTATCCTTCCCTTGAATCCTTTCCACAGTTACATGTATATCATAACAAAGTCCCTCTAAATCTTCACTCTGCTTGTACTTGACCACATTTTGCAGTTCACGAGTGCAAAATTTAACCCCAACAAAGTTATGAGTTCAACCACCTCACCTAATTTAGACATAGACAAATTAGTAAGGTCAAGATGGCAACTTCAGTAGACTAGCCATCTTTATTTCCTGAGGGATTCCTCTCAATACCGTTCCCTGGGAAGATATGTCTGACTCTGAGCGTGTCTTTTTGGTTTGCTAAGCCGGGCCTTATACATGGCGCCACTACCGATTTTCCATGGTGCTCATCTGTTCTCTTGTGCTTGGAGTGGACCGATTATTTCTCAGCGAGGTCACTGTACTTTGTGTCCACAATGATGCATCAAACTACTTGTAAAGGGCAGCTGTGGTACTGTATGTATACTAGACTCATCAGTCTGGCTCCCTGCAGTACATGATAAAAGTTTCCTGCAAGGCTGTTGATCCTGATTTATCACTAAGAGAGGTGAAGACTGGGACTTGGGAGATTATTGGACACCTACATGTACATGTACAAAAAATAACAACTAAGGCCTAAAAAACTTGTGCCAAACGGTGAGAAATGAATGCAGAGAAGACATAAAACTCACTGTGCTAGGCCTCGAAATATCACCACCTCTATACCAGGTAAAATTGCGTGTATTTATAATGGCATTTTTTTAGCATAGCAGATGCACTGTGGGTTTTATCTGCTATGCTGTGATTTAGGCCCCTATACTGTAAATGGATTTAAGTTCGCGGGGATTTAATTTCGCGGTAGCGGGAAAAATGACTTTTCGCGGTGGATTTAAGTTCGCGGTAACACCATAGACTACAATCTAAAACCATAATAGAAAAATGTTCGCGGTGGATTTAAGTTCGCGGTGAAGTGGTCACCGCGAAAACCGCGAACATTAATCCACCGCGAACATTTCTGCATTTACAGTATATACTAGTATGCTTTGTTTCTGTAGCAGGGTATATCTTTACAGAGAGTGGTTGCTGGCCCTTTTCCTTTCACTTGAGGCACCTCCCTGAACACAGGTGACCATTTCAAGTTACGTCCTCCATTGGCAGCCCCAACCGAGATGACCTTCCCAGCATTTGAACTGGCGTTTCCCGGGTACCAAACAATTGGAACTCTAAGCTCAACTACAGAGCTGCTACGGGGCTACAGAGACATCCGTTATCCCATTTTACGTCCCCCATTTGCAGCTCCAACCCAGATGCCCTTCCCAGGATTTGAACCGGAGTCTCTCAGGTACCAATTGGAACCTGGGGCTCAACTGTGAAGTCGCTACCAGTTGAGCTACAGGGACATCCCTTGTACCAGTGCAAACATACAGTATTTCGAGCCCTGCATGCTGTACTTAGTACTCACTGTGCCAGGTCCCTGAGTCGCAGGCTGTGTTGGGTGGCATTGTTCTCCGCAAACCTCATGACCTCCAGTGCCCTCAGGTCCAGTAGCTGCTGGGGAGGACTGATGATTCCAGCCTACAGGACAGTGGGTAATAAATCACACATAGTCAACCCTTTACTGACAATAACACCACTAGAATACAAACTGGAGAAAGCACTCAATAGTTAAAACCCATCTAAGGCCATGCTATACCCTCTTCAAGCAGAGCTTTAGCTCAAGTCAATATTTTGTCTTTTTAGGTATTTTTGTTGGGCTCTCTAGTTCTCTACTTTGTCAAGGTTTCTTTTGATGCTATCCAACAAAGACAGCCTAGCCTTATGCTTGGGGAGTAAGCATTTTGGGCAGGGTACCCTCTAGCTCTGCATTACTGTCATCCAATGCTGATGACTTGTAATAACTTCAATAAAGTAGAATTTTCCATCAGATAGTTCTCTAGTTTGTTGGCCACCAAAGAAGTGAGTGATCAAGGAGGTACGGGGGCTGTTATTTTTAACTTCTTATTGCTACTTGATACATTTTGTGCAGCAAATTTCAAATGGTTGCATCTTCCATCTTTTATGTATGAACATTCACTTTGTTTTTCTGACGGGAATACATGTATTATGTCCTTTGTATGATAGCGATAGGAGCATTTTATTTGACTATGTGTTAAGTAAGTATCCCCACTTTAGATACTTGAATAGTAAAGAGAAATTTATATTCCTGACAGCTTTTGATAAACCAACTCTAACCAACCATACGGCTAGCTATATTTATACAATTACCATGAAGCAAGAGGAAGTGGAATGTCCTAGAATAGAATAGACGCACATCTACATAATTATATAGATGTGTATGATTGTTTCCATTGTTACATATATGTGATTCTTACCGTGTGACCTGTACTTAGCCCAGTGGGGCAAAAATGTGCAATAAAGGTCTTCATTATTATTATGAAATTTTGATTTCTGCAAGGGGCAAAATAGCTTGCAAAAAAAACAATCCAACAGCCAACCCCAACCAGCAGCAAGTCATACCCGGTAAAAACACAAGAGCTCCCTCTTGAGATTGCTTACCGTAGTGCAGAAGCTGTTATTAGTTATTCCATTTTGGTGCACACCAATGCAATTTTCACACAGGATTACACTGCTAAAATTGGCAATGCTCAAAGGGCCACAGCTGGCTAAGCCTGGCTTGTAGGTCTTAAATAAAACTTGACTGCTAGGCAGGGCTGTCTCCAGCTTTAAATTGTTAATGTTCCTTTTAAAATCAGTCATTTTAAGCTTATGACAACACATTTTCATGTACTGAAGTTCAGATTTTAGGGACGTGGTGATGGGGTGAAGTATTTGTCACCCCCAACAAGAAAATTTCTGTCCCAGGACGGAATTATGGGTCCTGGAGAAAGCCCTACTGCTAGGCCTAATACAATATTCACTATGTCTGAACTATTACTTCAGGAGTCTGACAATCATGTATGCTCTAATGGAGAAAAAATAAACAATGAAGCTAGGCCTGTACCTGGTATATTCAAAGGTTCACACACCTATTGGTAATGAGCATTAGAAGACACATTTCACACATCAATCTACCTTTCATTGTTACATTTTAACCAGTGTTAAGCTTTTAAAATGATATGAATTCATTTTTTTTGCAAACTGTAACCAAATTTATTGATCGAGGATTTTACATACAATCCCTTGTCAAACTTCATCATTCATGTCATATTTGAAATGTCATATGCCAAGCCAAAAGCAATAAATCGTCATCATCACAAAAGCAATAAAGCTGAATCTGAATTAAAAGATAGGATAAGAGCTAACCCTCATCAGTTCCTTGACACAGGAGTGGTAGATCTTGAAGATGGCGGGTGGGGAGGGGGGCCCGATGTACTTCTTGATGTCAGCCCTGTCCACGAAGGCCAGGTCGATGGCCTCTGTCACGTTGGATGTGGTGAGGATCAGCACGTTGGAGTTCCTGATGAAGGAGTGGGGTTGTAAGTTTTATTTTGATCCACCGTTAGCTTGCAGTTTGACAGCCAGCTTGCAAGTGGTCTTTCATGCAACACATAATACATTAATAATACATGTACATCATAATTTTGTACATTTTAAAGCAATCCAAAGCAAAATGTAATTGGAGAGTCCTAAAGTTCCACTGCCACATGCTTGCCATACAGAATTCCCCATCTTAATGTTCCAGACCTATCGTACTAGTAGTTGTATACTATGGGGAGTTTGATACTATACATTACGCACCGTGGATCTGGTTCGAGATTAGTAGTTGTACTCATTGTTGTGCTCTTCCAGCAATCTTTTACACAGAAATGTTTTTTTGGTATCTGGAGTTTTTTTGCTATCTAGAGATCTAGAGTTGAGGCATTCTGTACAGGATTCATCATTTTTAATGCATTAATGACCATCCTGACCAAATCTACAAAATTCTGTTAAATCTACAGCTACATGTATTTTGTGTAGGGAAACCGCAGCACCTACCTGGATGTTTGCAGAATGTATGTCAAAAAAGCTATAACAAATAACATTTATGGCAACTTGCAAATTCCAAGTGCAAATAGAATTTGGAATTTGCAAGTTGCCATAAATGTTATTTGTCATAACGTTTTTGACATACATTCTGCAAAGGTGAAAAACAAACACTTCCAACTCATGTGAATACCTCTTGATCTGGTCTATCTGAGTCAGCAGTGCGTTGACTACACGTATGGCATCCGATGGCTCTGTGCCGTTCAGGGAGGCTTTTCTCGCAGCTGTTAAGCTTTCCACCTACAGATGGGGTTTGTGTAAAAGAAAAAAAACAGTTTAAAAGAAAAAATACAACATGGTAACAAGCTTTTAAGATGATGTCTTAGATGAGGCTTTTAATAATGCTATTGCAATGATCATTTTCCTTGTAAGTATTCACATTACTACTATGCAAGTTGAAGCTATGAAATGTTCTTTTCACAGGAAAAGAAGTTTTCTTTATCTATATGTACTGTACACAGGATTTGACAGTCATACCTCATCAATGAGCACACAGACAAGAGCATCAGAGTCATCTATCAGTTCCTGGATCTTCTGGAACATCTTCAGCACAAGTTTGCCACTCTAAACAAGGAGACATCAGAAACAACATCTTACATACTTTTTCACTTTAAATACATAGAAATTACATACATAAATCAACATGTACAACAAAATATCAGTATATAAACACAGACAAAAATTACTGTTACGGTAGTTTCAGGAGAAAAGACAAACCTTTTCAAGTATCAGTAACAAGCTTTCAATTTTGTAAAAGGACAAATAAAACTCACCTCAGAAAACCACTTAGAAAACAGACTGTGACTGTTGATCTCGATAAACTGTCCATAACTATACCTGTGTATGAAACATGAAATACACCTTACTAAAACATCAGAAAAACTGAGATGGCAGAAAAAAACCATTGCAACAACCTGCAGTTTGGACAGCTACATGTATGATTGTGTAAGCATACGGTTTTTGTATCATGAAGGAGGTTTACTATTAAAATCCTTGGTATCATGAATGATGTATACACATGCAGGGCTCGAAATTCATTTTTGGGATTAGGTGCACTGGTGCACCCAGCTTAAAAAATTGGGTGCACCAAAAAAGTTTTGGGTGCACCACTTAAATTTAAGTAACAACCTAATATCTTAAACAAGTACCATGACAGACATTTTTATTATCTTTCTAATGCTTACATGTCAAGAATTTTACATACATCTTATACCTTTACATACATAAACCTAAGAAAATATTTGGGTGCACCCACAGAAAATAATTGGTTGCACAGCTCCAATTTTGGGTGCACATGCACCCAGTATTTCGAGCCCTGCAAATGTAAACAGAGTATTATCATTTCAAGGCCCAGTAAGAAATTTGTGTTCTCAGTACCTGTCAGAGAGCCTTATACACAGTTTCTGAGCAAGAGCTTTGCACAGAGATGTCTTCCCTGTGCCGGGGGGACCTGGAAATGTACAATACAGTAAAATTCATCTTGAATTATTGGGATGGTTTCAATTCATGGTTTTGTGGTGACCTTTCCACTGTGAATTCCTGACACTGCAAATATGACCTTCCAATGTACATGTACTTATGTCATCAATAAACAAATGTACTTATCTCATTAATGCAGAAAACATAAACCTTGAACATGCAAACAAGAGAAAAGATAAGACATTTTACAAGTGACTGAAGGTAGATTTAGAGTATCACATTTTTGCTCAAGACAAATGCAGATGTTGTTGTGGCGTGCAGTTTCTTGCAGTACTGTTGTGCCATGCTAGAAGTCTCTTTTTCACAGACTTTATGTATGGTCATCAAATTCATATAAGGTCGTCAAAGACTAACAGAAAAGAACTTTCTTAAAATCAGTCAGTCACAATTGAGTCGGACAGAAGATGTGCAACTATACAATTTCAAAGGTCCAGGTACTACATGCACATCCAGTGTACATGTACCTATAGTGCATAGGTTGTCTAATCACTAATGTACTAGTAAGGAAACAGTTTCCCTAACCATGCAGCAGCACAACTCTGTTCCATGAAATGACGTTGGAGTCGACCCCCTTGTCTGAGAACAGCAGTGTTGTGTAGGCATACCTCAGCAGCTAGGGAAGAAGAAACTCTTTTACTTCAACCTCAAGTTCCTACACTTTCACTCATCCAATAATAAATGTTATGTGTTACTACCAAATCATGTTTCAATGCTTGCAAACTACATATTTTAATTTTTACCAATGAAATGTACAAAATTACTATCAAGAGATAAAACTTTAAAAGCTGGTATTACCTCCAACTTAACATCACTGTCAAAGACTAGGCTGTCCCAAATGCCATCAAAGTCAGCTGCGGAGAGAGCACAATATACAAGTCAAGTTAAGTCAAGTATACATGCAATACAGACAATGAATTCAGCTTGCAATACATATTTATGACTATGTAAGGCCTAGAAAAAAAATGTTGTGTTTCCTGTTTCAGTCCTGAAAAAATTAGGATTGGTAGGCAGTGTAGGGATTATCCAAGGGACTGGCCAAAACTAGATCTAGTGAGACATATTACAATACAGTTGAAAACTGAAACTTTAAGGTAAACTGAAATGCAGGATGACACTTGTCTTTTAATGGCAAACTTTAATTTTGTGCATAATAGATACATCTATCCTTCATTAGATAGGACAAGCAGTGTTTTACTTCAATAGGAAGCAGACATAATAAAAATTCTAAGTGGAAACTATGTGACACCACTGCCCACCGAAAAAAAGTTTAGGGTCAGCAGGTTTTTCTAGGGTAGGTATGGAAACAGGAAACATGTAGCATTTTTTTCCTAGGCCTAACTACAGTTTATTATGTATTTGAGGTTTGACCATCATGATGAGATGTTAAAATTCCACAACTTTTTTCCACACAAAGTTTAAGCCAATAGTGGAGACCATCAGACTAACCATTAGGCATTAACCAGTGACTGGCTGCGGACACATTATCATCATCGTCGACCTCCTCTGACCCCGGCCCGCCCTCGTGCAGCTGGAACACGTGCAGCAGCAGGTTGGCATCATACAGGTGAAATGCCTGCAGCAGGTGAAACAGGTGTCTGTATATATTTTTGTATCACATAAGCTGATAAGTAAACCACGTCATAGCATTTATACATCAATGTCAATCCATCCTGTCCAATTTTGGATGCACAAAAGTGTATAGAAAAAGAACTTTATTAGTATATTAGTATTATTACACATGGTATGGTAACCTGTATGACTGTATGAACACGGGAACTCAATTGCTAATACCTAATTTGGTAGGAACAAAGACTGAGTTCAACAAACACAACTGTCTCAAAATTTCAAATTTGTTTATGATCAAAGAAATTTCAGCGGTTGAATACTGAGTGACCGCTAAAATAAAAAAAAACAAGAATTATTTAAGTAGGGCAGCTTTAGAGTTCTTCAAGCTGGTTGGTTCTTACAAATTATGCATGTATGGCAGGTTTTGTACACTTCCAATTCAAATTGCCTGTTTTTCAATTTTGTACAAATCTACATAAAACACTTGACTCTCATAGTCATAGCCCCCCCCCCCCCCCCGGGCAACTATACAAATGTTCTGAACATGTGCATTGTACCAACCTTCTTGCTCTTGTGTGAAGAGGACATCTCATCTGTGTCACATATAAACACTGACTTGATGTGTTCCTTCATGAAGGGGTCATCGAACTCTGTCATGGTGAGGTCTCCGTATACTTGATTATGTCTCTGTAGTACGGCTTTAACACGCTCTTTCACTACATTGGCTCGAAGGGTGCTGCACAAAGGGTATGTACAATTGCAAGTTAGTTTTACATATTAAGTGTTACATATGTTATATTCCTTGTGTAGTTGTTGGCATCCGTCTGTCTCGGAAGACAATGGTAGGCAGACGGGTTGGCCTGCACTTGGGGATTTTAAGGTGAAAGAGGGGTGTGCACGTCCTCCTCCACCCTCTCGTCTACTGGCGCACTAGTCCTACAGGGGCAACTGTATGCAACGTGTAAGAAGGCCCCAGCAGATGTAGGTTTGTTGTTTGGAGTTTCCGTCTCCTAGGAGGACTTCCGACCAAGGATGTAAGGGGTTCCTCTTACCCCTGACTCATGTGTCATGGCGGGTGCATCATGACCGAACATGCCCCTATGGCCTGTCACCACCACAAAGGCCTGTCACTGCCACTAGCCGCAGCTAGGTACTCATTCACACCCACAGTGATTCACACCTGAGCTAAGTGAGGAAAGTTGTGTAAAGTGCCTTTCCCAAGGGCACAAGATCGGTGACACGGCAAGCGGATTCGAACCCGGGACCTCTTGGGCCTGAGACCAACGTGCTGCCGATCGTGCCACGCGGTCCCACCCTTGTGTAGTATTTTTTTGTAAATACATGTACAAGGTGTACAAATTAGTGAAAATCAGCAATGCTGACTCTTTCCTGCATTCATAATTCTTATTCTTGAATCCTTATGATTTATGAAATCATAAAGTCATCAGCATCATTTATCACTTTGTTTCTTTTTACAAGTATGGCTTAGTGTATCTGTTCACACTGTCTTTACCAGACTGTAATGCATGACATGTTTGAGGATTGAATTTTGAAAATCCAACACATATGATTATGAGTTGTGGGAAAATAAGTCAGCATGACATGTCTTATTTAATAGTTTTATAGTTTGAAAAGAACTATTAAGTTTATTTATCTGTAGCTACTTTCTCTCTACTTAATCTAGACCAAGAAAATGGCATATCACTCTAACTAAAGCTTTATGTGTAAGGAAACTACACAAGATTCTGCAGAAGCCTTGGAATTTTTGTGTGTCTTGCAGTTGCAGTGTTACTTTCAGTTCTGTAAGTTACCTGCAAGGACTCTGGCATATCTCAACATGCACGACCGGCGCTGAGGGATCTGGGAGGGCGTCCTCGAGTTCAGCGACGCCGTTAAGGTACGTCTGGTCGGTTTCCATCTTCAGCTTTGTAGATACTGTGACATTCACGGGTGAAATGTGAGGCAATCGCACACAAAAGGCTTCAGAAATCAGACCTGCTTCAAAAATCTAGTTTAAAATGGCCGCCATTTTCTCAAATCCTTACAATGGTGTCTAAGCTGCGAAGAACTTATGCCTGAACTTTCCAACGATTTTATGCAAAATTTTACATTTTGAAGTCTTTTCTTACAAACCATACTCAAACAGTATATATAAAGTGTGGTAAACAAAACTCTATTTGTGCAAAAAGGTGAGACAATTGACAAGTTATACGTTTAATATACAGGACCCATAAAAGATACGATGAACACCTGTATTTGATTAGTTCTCGCGATATTTTGTCAAACACGAGAACACGCGAGAGTACGATGAAAGCATCTCGTCGGAGCGAATTTTGATGTGTTCTTTGTTTTAAAAGTGGACTTCCCCGTCACTATTGGTCAGATTTTCGGTTGAGACATCGACTTTTCTATTTATCAGGATCGTCAGAAGTATGGGGAAGAAACACAAGAAGCATCACAAGTCCGATAGAGGCGAGCGACCGATCGTAGAAGGTTTGTATATTTCTGAGAGTGGGGAGGGGGGCACAACAAAGCAAATCCGCAGGTGAAAGTTACAGGTGTGATGATTTTCGAACAGGTAAATCAGTGCAAGCGTTCATTACAAGCAAAAAAGCAAATAATCTACATGTGTAATTTTCCTGTAATTTGATAGGTCTTTTTTATTGCTCTTTTCGTTTATATTTTGGCCCCAAAAATGCAAGTTTGTAGCATATGTTCATATCATATCTTCTTCCCATTGTGGGCATCAACGGGAAGAAGATATGATTTAGCAGCTAGTACTTGGTCATCGACAAAATATATGTACAAAATGTGTGTCAATGTATATCCTGAAAACAATACGTTTGTTCATGTATATAGAGTCACATTTTATCACTATTAAAGTGTTATACAGGCTTTTCAATTTTCATAATTTGACATCATACTAATTATAATTTGAATCCTCTAAAGACCATATTGGCAGGTAATTGAATTAAGTAGTATCATCTTTGTGTGGTTTACAGACATACACTGATCTAACATGGTGCAGGTGACATCAAATGAAAAGCCTGTATAAATATAGTAAGACTAAAGCACAATTTAAAGGATCCCCCCGTCCCCTACGCCATGAAAAAGTCATGGTGAAAACCATGTCACCAAGAAAACAAACCACCTCAAACATTTCAGGATTTACAATACCATGTTCTACCCCTTCCAGAGAAACCTGGCCTGAAACTTGTCCTGAAGGTCAGCAGTGGAGAGGGACAGCAGATCAGCTACGGGAAGTCCCCTCCTGCCGCGCCAAGCTTCTACGAACCAGACCCTGAACACCACAAGAAGAAAAAGAAAAACAAGAAGAAAAAGAAGAAGAAGAAGCACAGCCATGAGAAAGAAAGGCCCGTTGAGGAATTTGCCGTGCCAAAATCAAAAGAAAAGGTACATACATAGACATTGATTTAAAACAAACTCAGTTAATGCTTTGCATTATTCTTGTGGAGATTGTGTTGTGCTGTAGTAATAATGTACTGCCATATTGAATGAATGGAAGAATATCCTTAAGTTCTTTTGGGAAGAGCAGCTAAGGCCTACCGGGTTATCTATTAGTAATAAGATTTAGACTAGATGGCCTTAGCTGCTTTTCCCAAAGGTTCAGTGAGGGTGCTGTCATGGTAACACAGAAAAATAGATAAGTACATGTAGTTTCAAAGATATAGATAAACAAATACCTAGTCTAATAATGACACCAAATGGTCCAAAATTGTAGTCCAAATATATATCTGTCAGCCTTCTAAAGTACCTGTATTCTTGCTCTGAAAGTTTTTACTTATGTAGATTAACGATTTTACAATTTGTAATTTCAGGAGAAGCACAAGAAGAGGAGCAGGGATCAGTTTGAGAGCAGTCTTGATGCGGAGGCTCCGCTTGCCAAACAGCCTGCTCTGAGTGTCCCATCTCTGAGTGAGAAGCCAGTCACCCCCAACAGGGGTGTCAGGGCCTGTAGGATGAAGGACAGGGAAGGTAATGCCATTCTGTTACATGTGGTCACTTCAACTCACTTGATTCACTTCAAAAGTCTCAAATGTATGATGATTTTTAACATTTAAATTACATTTTTTGGGTGTGTATTCATAGCTGAAGGTGAATGTAAAAGCTTTTATCATTTATGAAAACACTTACATGTAGTATTTACATGATATATGTACATGTAGTAAAGATAGTTTTTATTCAATTCAAAAGCATTTCACAGTCAATTTGGCAATGTTTTGAAGTCTTTCGCACTCAAATTAGTACTTTTTTATGATCACTAACAGAGACTTAGTGAAACTGTTTATACATAAGTTGTCAAAGATATTGCATAATATTAATGTATAATCATATTATTACTGGAAGAAGTGCATTGAAAACTGATTTCTTAATCTTACCTTTTTTCCATACAGATGAAGACAATACACCCCTCCGACAATGCCTCGCAAATTTACATAGACAACTTCAAAGGTGGGTATGTGTCTGAAACGACTTACAGTGTTCTATATTTACCTTTATATTTACTCCTGTAACTTGCCGGATCCATTATCTCAACATGTAATTCATACAAGACCAGTTTAATGCAAACAAATAAACAAATCAACTCCCTTTACAGGAAAGATGTGAACCTGTTCTTTGCCTGGCCGGTGACAGATGCTATCGCTCCAGGGTACTCCCAGATCATCCTGCGCCCCATGGACTTCAGTACCATGAAGGAGAAACTGGACAATGATGAATACAACTCTATAGAGGAGTTCAGAGTAAGCAGGACTGTCTTTGTTTATTAACCTATATTAGCTTTTCTCATTATCAGTACTTTGTGTAGAATTGAAATGAAATTTGAATTGTGCAGTCATTGTAGTGGCTTGTGCAGTGTTCTAGCCAGCATCTGTCCTTCTGTCCTTTGACGGAATTTTGCTGCCCATTGGCATGTAAAGATATTAAAACAGATGGCAAACAGACTCTACTTGCAAGAAATGTTGCCCCTCAAAATGCAGAAAATAGCATTTCAGAGGGGCTTGATTTCCAATTTTCCAGGGGAAACATGCTCCCAGACCTCCCAAGGATCATTGTCAAACCTTCGGCACTCAACAGGATTTCCAAATTCAAAATCCAGGGAATGAAAACAAACTTCAGGTTGGCTAGAGCACTGGGCTAGTGGTGATCAATTTTTTAATTACTCTATCAGTCTATGTTTAAGTAACCTGCCAAATTAGATTGCAACAAAGGTGCAATCAAATCAATTGTACAAACATACACTTCTATCAAAACATGTCAAACCCTTGCCTGGATACCATGCTCATGAGTTTAAGTTTTAAAATTACACTTGCTCTATTGCTTCCCTTGTACATTTGTACCAACTGTATTCCTCCATTTGTTTTGAAAACAATCGACAAAGAACTTGCTGTCTGTCCTTATTTTGTCCACTCATGATGGAGATATATTTGTACTTCCATGTAGAATGACTTCAAGGTGATGTGTGATAATGCCATGATCTACAACCATCCTGAGACCATCTACTACAAGGCTGCCAAGAAGATGCTGAACATAGGAGTGAAGATGATGAGCAAGGTGAGACAAAGTCATTTTAAGTCATCCCAACAGAGATTGAAAATCAAGTGACATTTTTTGTAGCTAAACTGTTCTTTTATTTGAGATATCCTGTACTTCAACTCAAGAGTGTACATGAAGTATTGGATTGGTGGCCAACAGGGTCATGGCAGTGTGATGTTTTATAAGATGTTTAATGAAATTAAAAATGGAGACTACTAGTAATCCTAAGGCTTCCTGGGGACGAGTTTAGGATTAGACTAGTTGCAGTAAAATACTTTGATAGTATGATCAGTAGGGGTCGTCACAAATTTTCCACTTTTGTATTTGTTGCGGAATTTGCTTCCTCGGGTAAGAGAAGTAAAAAAAAACATCTAGCATGTGCAATATCTGTAACTGACAAGTTAGGAATATTGTTGTGTTTATGTTCTCTAGGATAAGATTGCGTCCATGTACAGAAGTATCGGCTACATGTCCATGTTGTGTTTGTGTCCCCAGGATAAGATTGCGTCCATGTACAGAAGTATCAGCTACATGTCCATGTTGTGTTTGTGTCCCCCAGGATAAGATTGCGTCCATGTCCAGAAGTATCAGCTACATGTCCATGTTGTGTTTATGTCCCCAGGATAAGATTGCGTCCATGTCCAGAAGTATCAGCTACATGTCCATGTTGTGTTTATGTCCCCCAGGATAAGATTGCGTCCATGTACGGAAGTATTGGCTACATGTCCATGTTGTGTTTGTGTCCCCAGGATAAGATTGCGTCCATGTACAGAAGTATCGGCTACATGTCCATGTTGTGTTTGTGTCCCCAGGATAAGATTGCGTCCATGTACAGAAGTATTGGCTACATGTCCATGTTGTGTTTGTGTCCCCAGGATAAGATTGCGTCCATGTACAGAAGTATCGGCTACATGTCCATGATTGACCAGCAGGACACCACAGGGGAGGAGTCAGGAATGATTGACGTGGACACGGTGGATTCTGGGGAACTCCCCTTCCTCACCCAGCAGACCAAGAAGTCCAAGTCCAAGAAATCCAGGTAGAGTCAAATAGTACATAGCACTAAGGCACACAACCAGACCTGTTTACAGGGTAAAATAGAGCAAAACTTTGCTATTGTATGAGTCCAAAATACCAAATTTCAATATACTAGTACTATACCTAAGTGAAATTAGATGAAAACATAACACAATCTGTGTTCTTTGATAAAAATCATTCTGGATTTGAGTTAAAAACTGCAACTTTTGACACAAAAAGTTTGTCAATAAAAAAATTGGGCAAGTCCTTTTGTGTGTTGGAAGTTACAGTTTAACTCTGATCTAGATGAAAACATTGCAGAGTCCTCCCCAGAGGATGGAATAATGGAGGCCCTCCACTATACTCCTAGCCCAGCTCCATTATACTCCTTTTGAAATTTAGTGTGTTTCTTCCCTATTTTCTTGATTAGTTTTGCTAAAATTAATGGAAAGTCACAGATTTTTGTGCCAAGTGGCATCACTTTTCCAGTCCGCATTGTCTGGAAAAACTCGTGAATGGGCAATGATCAAAACAATAGTCATTTTGCCACTTCATAACAAAGGAATCACTATGATATATTATACGTAGTATTTGACACCCTGTTTCATTGCAAAATGAACCCATTTTTATGAAAGCGCAGCTCGATGGTTCGGGTTATTTTTGTCAGCCCCTCCACTATACTAAAAAATTCTGGGGAGAACCCTGCATTGTATGGGTGTTGAAATCATTACTTGGAGATCCTGTTGCAATAGTAGATTCCTTTCTCTGTCACTTATACAAACTTAAGGCCTTTTGAAAGAAGATGTTACTGTTGTCTACAGCAAAAAGGCGCTACTTGCAGCACCTGTCGGCCCTGAGCTGGAGGACGGTATGACAGCAGAGGAGATAACAGCACAGGTGAAGGAGGCGGCTAAGGATGTGCACAAGAAACTCACACGCAGGTGTCCTAACAGCAAGGTGAGACACTAGAACTTGCAAATCTGGAAGTTGTCTTTCTCTGTATAGAACAATAAGAACCTTTTGCAAGCTTCCCAGCTTTCTAGCAGTGTTTGAAGTTTTAGTTTCAGTTATTTCTTTTTAGATACAATGTATCATTAGCTTTGATCTTTACAAATTTTTGAAACGTTACCAAATGTAAACAACAGGAATTCAAGTTTGCCATATATGATATTCTGTAATACTTTAGAATAGTTCTCCTTGTACTGTTGCATAATAATGTGGTAACTGTCTGCATTTTGGGTTCCCCAACAGATTGGATTCCTACGAAGAGACGAAGAAGGCAACACAACGTTAGCTGTGGTCAACCCTGACTCTGCTACAGAACGTAAGAACAAACCTTGTCAGGACTTAACATCCTTGGTTGTTTGTATAGAGACTTAGAGTTAGTACTGTACTAGGTCATTTATCCAACCTTTGGTCCCATAGGGCTCCCATGAAGTGTCGCTAGTTAAGCTACATGTAGGTAACAAAATCCCCTGTTGCTCCCAAACTCTCCCCAATAAAAGTCATCGCTGAATTAGAATCCATCCTAGTTCAACTCCAGTTTGTTATGATCTCATCCAAGACGAGTTTCCCAACCAAGATTTTAAAAATTCATATTCGGCTGACTCAGACCACTTTTGAAGACTAGTAGGCAACCCACAAGTCTTAAGAACTGGTTTGCAGGGGAGCAATTGTTGGAAGAAACGGAGGCTAGATTACGATGGATCAAAGGTTACAGTTTGCATATTGTAATATCTTTTTGCCCCCAGCTGGAGATGAAGTACACACGGTGAACCTGGGCATGTTGGTGGGGAAGCTCACCACTGGGACCAGCTCACTGCTGGGATTCAGGGAGGACAAGAGGAACAAAGTCACTCCTGGTAAGAAAAAGAACACAACAACCTGAAAAAACTGATGTTTACTATTATTGTAAATTAAAAACATGAAAATTCGTCCTTCGCCTTTTGTGTATAGGATAGTGCTTATATCTGCATCTATAGCTAGTGGGATACAAAGTTATAAAGGCACTGAAGCAGGGTACTATCTACAGGCAGTGGTGTGTGTTCAACTACCATATTCTTCTGCTTTAAGTGCTGAGTGCCAAGGAGGAAAAGATTAGTATTTTAAAGTCTTTGGTATGACCTTGGAGGGGTTTGAATCTGCAACCTCCTAAATGTTATCAAAAAACAAAATCATATCCAGTTGCTTGATTCACTGCTTTTTGGTGTATCTTATTACCTGGATGTCTAACCTACATCATCGTCACCTAGATGTTAACTATTGCACAAACCGTTTTTTTTTTCTAAAAGTTTAAATTCTTCTTTGGAGAATGAACTTGGCTAAATCAATTTTTCACATCCTGAGGACTGACTACATCTGCTGCTTTCCCCCCAGTGTCCTACCTGATGTATGGACCATTTGGAACCCACGCCCCTCAGTACGACTCAACGTTCGCTAACCTGAGCAAGGAAGAGTCAGACCTTCTGCTGTCTACCTATGGAGATGAAGCCGGGGTGCAGTATGCACAGAGGTATCAACTAGAAAGGCAACATTTTTTGCAGAAATGTAGAATATTTTCCCTCTGGCCTTGTGTCAACCTACTCGCATACAATACTATACAAGTAGGCTTGCCCCAAAGTGGTGTGTGCAAGTGAAAAAAAAATTGGGGCTATGAATTTGGGTATCTGAGTAGCCTGACATGATAGCCAGCCAAGTTAGACAGGCCTGGTGCACAGCCGAGCCTTTTCTGCAAACCCTTTCTGCTAGGAGGAAGAAAGAAAAAGAACACACCACAGCAAAAACGATATGTTTTCTCCTTTGGGAAAACATAATAACTATGATGCAGTCTTTACCAGATTGTTTGTATCGCAAAACTGGTAAACCACCTCTACAAGTAACACTCCAGTCAAGCTGTATAAGACCAGACACATAGAATTGATCCACTCACACCAGAAGTATTATCAATTAGTGGTCTTTAACAGTCTCAACTTTTTGCTCATATGGGACCCGTCTCTACCCAAAGATAGGTATTCATTTTTGGAAAAATGCACCTCCCCCAAGGGCACTGTGATGTGGCCTGCTAGTGTTTCAAACCCAGGATGTTTGGATTCAAGATCAACAACCGTACACATGAGGTCACCTCCTTACCTCCTTGCCTTACATATTTTTTTTCCCCAGCATAATGTCCTTTGTGAAGGATGCTGGTGCAGATGCTGTACATGTAGTGGACCATCTCCTCGACTCCTTAACTGGAGGGGAACACTCCAAGGCTATGAAGCAACTCTTAGAGGTTAGTTATCCAAGTCATTTTACCTTAAAAGTAAAGTATAATGCCGGAAACGAATGGTAATACTTTGTCCATAACTGAAGTTGCAATGCAACTTTGCTACGGCTTGCGTTTATGGCCAAGCACCACCGGTTACCCCTACTCTTTTTGAAAAGTGTTGAGTTTAAGTATTAGGTACAATGTCATGTAAATAGAAACCTGGTTTGTATTAGCTGTAAAATTGTTAAGCTGTTGTTGTTGAATTCCTTGCATCTGTCTAGAAATGCAGTATGCTGGAATACATCTGTGGACATTGTATTCTCCTTTTCTTCACAGAAAGAGAAAACAGAAAAGGAGAAAAAAGCAGCAGCAGAACAGAAAGATGGCAAGATGGAACCCACTGTGTCATCAGAGAACACTGCAGCACAGACAGCCAGTAGATCAGAACAGCAGACAGCACAGGACAGCTCGGAACAGCAGAGAGAACAGGTAGGCATGCATGTTGGGTTTCTATCTGAGTATCTCTTACTATAATGATAATTGCCTTTATTGAAAATCCATGCCCTGTCGGGCTAAGTACAGGCATACAGATACGATTCAGGAAAAGTCCTAGTGGAGTACACATGGTGACATTGAGATGGCTTCTAACACCAATCTAAAGCATGGGTTCTAAAACTACTGTAAGGCATTTGATCAAGCTTCATTCAATAGTACCAAATATAACTCTTAAGATAAAATTTGTATAACACAACTGTACAGTAGATTATGAGGATTTTTATTTGTTTGCCCCATGGCCCAGGGAGAGGTTAAGAAGGAAACAAACAATGAAGAGACAAAGAGCTGTCAACAGGTATGTATTCATTTTCTTTTCAGTTTGTTAATTAAATGCTGTGTAATAAAATTTCTCCTTTTTTTGGAACTGCTTGTTGAGAGCAGAAGAGTCAATATCAGTGAGATATCCATAAACAGTGTTTGACTGCTTACTTATCCCAAACAGTTTTTGAAAGTTTTTATAAAAAGTGACTTCATGCCTGCCTGTGTCTTACAGAATGAGAACACTTTAAGTAGCAGTGGTGGTGAGGACTTCAGTAAGTAACATCAGATTCATTATGTTTCTAATCATTACTGGGCATTGGTAGATGTTGTTGGTCTAGTGGTTAGGGTGTCAGCTAGGGACGTAAAGGTCGAGTAGAAGATTTCTTACTGCCAGCTTGTTTTCTTACCATTTTGTTAGAGGTCAATAAGCAATGAGATGCATGATAATCATAATTGTCATTTTGAACTTGACAACAGTTGCCATCAGGGCTCTAGCCAGCGTCCATTTTTCCGTCAATTGACAGAAATTTGATGCGTCTGACGGAAAAATTTTAAAACCAATCCGTCAACCTTGAAGGACAAAAATCCTTGGTGGAAGCCACGGGAAGCTTGGGGACGCTGTCCACGGCGGTGAAAGCCACACACTGTTTGTTTTGCTATTACTATGATTGTTGCCAATGTGTGTCGGCGCTCTTTTGAATACGATAATCTCATTAAAACCGGTTTTTCAAGGTCTCAATGTCAACATTAACTACTTTGTACTGTCATAGGGAAAATTAATTTTCGCGGTTTTCACGACGATTGGAATTGGCTGACGGAAAAAAATTCGAGCTGGCTAAAGCCCTGGTTGCCATTGTTACTATCATTAACTTTCATATAATTATTTTTGCAGATGTGGCAGATGTTGACTTTGATTCTCTGAGGTCACTGTCTGTAGAAGGCATCGACATGTCATTTCTTGAAGGACTAGGTAAATACTGAAGTTTTCTTCTCTCCGTAACATAGAAATATTGTTGTATCATGGGAAAATAAAATTTCAAATTTAACTGTATTAGTGTAAGGAATATGGTGGGTATATCAGATAAATCAGCTACTTCTGATCTTTTGGTTTTAACAGTTCAGACAGTTTTCTCTGAGGGCTTAGACAGATTTTTCTTGTTGGACCTGTCCAGAAAAAGATGTCATTTTTTTAAAAACAATTTTGGACCAAGTAGAAAATGAACGATTATACCGAAAGTTGTTCACGTTTCTGGCGCTTTATACTGGTCCAAGAAAAAAACAAGCAAATTAGAGGAGAGTTTATAGTCATTCTACCAGTTGGTCTGTGTTGAAAGTTTTCATGTATACATGCTGTCATTGGACTCATAATTTCCTTCCCTGTTCACAGAGACTGAACTGAAGAGGGAGCCAGATTCAAGGTAAGAACTGTTTAACTTGTGTTCCCAGAATGATTTCTAACTTGCGCACTTTCAGCCACAAAGGCCATTACAAACCTTAGAAGGTAGAAGGATGGGCTTTACTTTCCGATACCATACACAAGACACCTATCGCTCCTATGGCCTCAGAATGGCTATGGAGCCTTTACTTTTTTTTGCTTACATTTACGCTAGAATTGTTGGTGTTCTTTATTCGTCCATCCTAATGCCTGGTAGATGCTTGGCTTGACAACTGTCTGCCAGCATTCTGTTCTTCCCAGGTTTCGCAATGGACAAAAGAAAATTCAAAGCTAGCTCTGTCACTGGTCACGTTGACTTGATGGTAGGTGCTAGGTTTGATACACAAAATGGATCATAATTTTGAGTTGTTGTGTTTTCGTTAATGATATTTGAGTGCTTCTAGTCCACAGATTGTAATATGTCATTCTTGACCTAATCATACATTTTGTTGCCGGCGCTACTGAATTGATTGTCGCGGTTCATTTGGTTTTGATGGATCATTTGGTTTTGATGGATTGTTTTGTAGGTCAATTTAACCTACCCCTTCTAAAGGCCCTTCCAAATGCCATTGTTATGTGTGAGGATGGCAGAGCGGTCTAAGGTGCTGCGTTCAGGTCGCAGTTTGATCTTGAAGGCGTAGGTTAGAACCTGGGGGCGAACCCCACCTTTAAAAGACTTAGTGTTTTTGCTTTGTTCAACAAATCCCATGTAATGTCTTTTTGATAGAAAATAGGCAAATTCAAGTCTTTGATGTTTAACTGCTCTCCTTTCATGTGATTTTGCTTAACATCCAGGCTTGTTTTCCCAAAATATGCACTGTACAGCTTTTTTCAAAAGCTCTCTTGTTCCATTTTACCCTACAGTGCTGTACAACAGCGTCTGGATGAGAACATGGCTCTGATTGCTGACCTCCAGAGAACACAACACGAGAGACTGAGCGCCAAACCTCCTTCAAACCTCAGCTTTGTACCAGGACCAACTCAGAAAGAACTTCAGATAGGTAAGTAGACTGTTGTTAGTCTTTCTTATGTGACTACACTTCTCTCTGAAGTAAATGATAAAGGAAGGCAGAAAAATAAATATATGTACAGACGTTTTATTGTAGCTAGTTTGTGAGAAGTTAGACAAATCTTTTGTCTAACTTTGTAAAAAAAAATGCTACATGTATTTAGTTTACGAGGTAATGTTGGCAACAACAATTGTAATTTTTTTTGTTTTCCTACAGCACAAAAACTCACCCAGGGACTAAGAGAGCTTACATCAAAGGTAAGGGCTGATATTTCACATTACAGAGCAATACATGCATTAAAAGTTGTTTTAGGGCCCACAAGAGGCAATCGCATGTGGAGACCGGAGGTAAAGAAGAACATTGTGTACTGTCCTGTTAGTGGTTTCATGTTTAGGAACTGACTGTATACTCTAATTGTTTTGTAGGTTTCTCCAGCTGAAGTCACCAAAGTCACCGACATCCGCAAGGCCATGGGCATCACTACTCTGCCCGTTTCCACGGCAGCCACGCCCTCAGATGTCCCAGCTGAAACACCTGCTGCCTCAGACCCCGCCCCCAGCACCACTCAGTCAGCCAATGAGAGCGAAGCAGAAGACAAGATTGACAAGGAGTTGAGGGAATTTTTAGAATCGCCAAGTGGCCAACAAGAAGGGGAAAGAGATGAAACTATGGACATCTCCACATGACCAAATTTATTATAAGGTTTCATTTTGAACTGATGGATATTGTAACTATACACAAATGGCTTCACAAAAGTATTAAAACCCTGAATAAATGTGAAAATTTGTAGAAAATGTGAACGCCTGGAAAGTTGCTGCGATGTAACTATTATGGCGATACCATTTATTTCAGTTATTTCGTTTTTAACAGAAATGGAGATAGAAAGACAGTTGAAACCTTCTTTATCTAATAATAAACAAGAAGTCTGACTGCTACTATAAACTGTTTCAGTGTTTGGTTTGGTCAATGATTGCTGCTTTAATAGTGACATAGCCAGCTCGGTAGGCTAAAACCATAGGTGTCTTGTTTTGTGTGGCCAGTGGCCAAGTTCTTTTGTCATCCTCAATTTGCCCTCACTATGGCTCACAACAGGCAACAACAAACGCAATGTCACAACAATGTCTTTATAAAAAAACAAAACATGCTGCTTATACTGTCAAGGCACTTTCAATGCATTGCAAGCTTGTAACATAAGATATATACTACTAACATTAACAATGATTAACAATAACAGATAAAATGTATGATAACAGTTTCCCAAAAATTCCTTTAAAAACACATTAATCAGCTACTGCTTAGCAACTGTTAGATATGGTTAAAATTATAACTCACCAACAACGTGTGAGTTACATGTGTAAATATCATTAATATTCCAATTAATCATGTTCATATAGCGCCACTTGATTTGTGGCTGAGTAAAATGTAAAATATTGCTCATACCAAAACGGTTAAAACTATGTCTGTCACGTCTTTGAACTTGAGTAGATAAAAAAGGGTAAAACATTTACTTACTGAACAACTTCATTCACTAGGTACAAATGTTTTGTGTAAACCTTGATAGGTTGATGTTACAGGATCAGTTAACATATAAATGAGTTAGTTATCTTGATGTCATACTATCTTTAAGTTACTGTCAAGCAAAGAAAAGGATGGCTGCAAGCTACTTTGACATCTGATTGGGTGACGGACACTTTTGCTGCAAGCTCTGGCTCCGCAATGCATAAAGACGTTTCCTTAAACTGCAAGAGAAATATGCCTGTTGGTCAACAATATACAAACAAAAGAGTCACATGTATAGTGTAATTTTCACCATATGGATCTTCAGAGTGCACAAGGTAAGTTAGGATGAAACGATTATTCCAAACATGATGGCAGAAAAGACTATTTACGAATAATAAAAGAAAAACGATAGGGGCACAGTTACATGTACAATCATGGAAAACATTGTGCACACATTGTGATGAAACTACTTCATGTATCACCATGGTCACTCCTACAGTTCCTGTGTCGGCTCTATTTTGAGAATCAAGCATTTAATGACTGGATCAAAAAGAGACAGATAGTTTTAGAACATGCTGTATGATGTTCAAAGTCAATGGAACATAAAGTTGCAAACTTGCAACTCTATTCCTGGCATAATGATTGCATGCCTTATCACACCCACCTGTCTACAGTTGGCTGATAGTGCTCTCGGACTTGTTGCACTGTCAGTTCTTTGATTTCCTGCATGGTATACTGTTGCATGGGAGATGCACATTTAATTTTAATGATGCAGCGCAAAGTATCTAAAAACGGGGCAGTGTTTGACTACTACTGTCTCACAGTAAGGGACATAGATTTTAACACTGGGTCATTAAGAGAACAGGGTAGATGATCAATGACATATAACAACTTTAATTTGACAAGTCTACATTGGCAAGTCTACATTACTTAATTGTCTGTATTTCCTCCTGGTCTGAAATGCAGTACTGCATGTCTACGGGAGTCTTCTCAGAAAATACATTGAATTTCCCCCTTACTTTGCAATGCTACGGTGATCATGTCATGCACATACTAGTAAGCTACTGTAGGCAACCAATACCCTACATGTATCACCACAGTCAACTGTACATGCATTACTCTTGCCCAACCTTATATATAGCTAAAGTTTACACTGTACATGAGAAATGATCACTTCAAGTCACCCTGTATGTACTATACTCACAGCATATATACATGCTTGTCTGCGGAAGTAGGCGTGGCCCTCCTCGTCTTCATGTATGGGATAGAGCACAACACCTCCGGGGTGAGCCGCCTCGTCTCCAGGGTTGGACACATCGAAGGGCAGGACAGTGATCTCAACTACATAGTCTGGCGCAACAAAACCCTGCGGAGAAACAAAACAAACTCACTGAAGAATGACTATCAATCTTCTGCAGTTTTACTTAATTTGCAATCTCCACTCCACTGTGAATACATGACAAAGTGAATATGCATTACTTCTACATAATTGTTACAACTTAGAAACAACTGCAAAGCCTTCCTTTCCCTTCTGCTGCAAAAATAAATGAATTTACAGTAGATATAAATAGTGGGCAATAAAAGGCATGGATCAAGTATGTTGGCAACCATTTTTATGAGAGGAGCTTTCATAGTCAGAGTTTGCAATGTTGGAGTATGTCAAACATTGACTGTTTCTCAATATGAAACTCTGGCATTCATGGTTAACTCCATCAGCTATAGACATTGTATAGCGAGCTGACAGAGAATAAAAAATGAATCTTATTCCTTTAGAAGGCAAGACTGGAGTTTTGATTTTGTAAGTCTTACTAATTGAATTTCACCGATATGCTCCTTTCACATGATATACATTCATGGAACCTGATGGCTGGAAGTCACTTTTACATCTTTGAGGTCAAGAATCAAATTGAACATGGAATGTCCTTCAAAACTTATTTCAATGAGATTTGTAATCCTTCCATTCCAAACAAACACTAAGTCTTATAAACTGGTTGGAGAAGAAGGAACTTGATGGCTAAATCTTCATTAGATGTACCAATTCTGTACTTAGTAGCCTGTACATGTATATGAACCATCCACTCACTGTCCTGAAAAATCTTTCAGGCCAAAGAGTGTGAGAGCACCAATAGAAATAGCATGGTACCCAGGCTACAATACTAGTACAACAAGAATAGTTTAACAGACTAAGTAAAAGGCAACAGTTGTTCATCATCATCATCATTGGTCCACGTGATCAAATGTAAACATGTTCGCACATGTTTACACACGACAGGGTTATACCGCCCCTTACGGGGTGACATACCCTTTCGTATGGCTAATTACAAGACGGGGATGCGCCAGGTCTTCCGTCCGGGTGAATGATGTAATTCACCATGTGGCTGATACGAGACAGAGGTCGCCAGGCCTCCATCCGGGTGATTTGAAGTGAATCACCAACTCACGACAGAAGGATTTGCACCAATGCACACCGCACCATCGCACGTGTGGGGGTTCTTTAACATGCATGGGGTATGGCTCTCCCCATACACGGGACCTCCATTTAACGTCCTATCCGAGGGACGACTCATTTTTCACTTGAGTAAAGTGAGGGAAGTCGTGTAAAGTGCCTTTCCCAAGGCCACAAGACCGGCAACACGGTAGGCGGATTCGAACCGGCAACCTCTCGGTCACGGGCCGAATACACTACCACTGTGCTATGCGGCCAACAGTTGTTATAAAAATTTAATGTATTTAAGTACCATGTTGAACTGTGCCAGGGCATCCTTGTCACACCAGCAGTAGTCAGGAGTCCTCAGGAGGTGGGGCCGCTGTCTGGTCGCTTCGTCAAGACCCTCCCTTAAAACACAGAAGAAAGGAGGGTTACCCCTCTACTACAATGTACATGTAGCCTACCATGGCCTCTCAATCCTCTCCAGACCATGGTTTGGGGTCCAACACTCATATGGCTTGACCTGACCCTCTCCAGACCATGGTTCGGAATTAATCCTCTGTTACACATATGCAAGTTGCCAACCATGGCCGGACCTTCTTCAGGCCATGGTTGGGAGTTAGTTGTGTGCAAGGTCATCTACATGGTTAGGTGTCGATTGGTAAGGATGCACTACAGTAGTTACTGATCTAAAGTTAGATGTCTGCATCAGCCAGCTACAGTTGTATGAATTTTGAAAAATCAAAGTTAGGAAAATCATAAGTGAACTGGACCTAGAATAGAATGGATTCCAAGATACTCTGGACCCAGTGCTCATTTAGGTTGTGGATAGGTCCAGAATGTGTGATAACTGCTTAAAACAAAGTCACCATGTCTAGCTTGACTACATGTGTCAATTAGTATAAAAGTCTTGTACAATCAACAGAGGGGGTCACGAATAATGTAAATGATCTCGAAATAATATGGCATACCTAACATCTGCACCCTTTCCAGCCTCTATTTCTTCTCGTAAAGTCACAACGGGGACAAACTTGATTTTCCAGCGGTGCCTGGCTACAGGAGGATTGTACCTCCCCATCAGGTCCACCATGCCTGTCACAACATGGTCCTTCTGGAGAGGGAAAAGACATCAGTTTTACTAGTCATATTCTGTGTTCTTATTTTGGAAGCAACATTTAAAGTAATATGTCGATGAAGGTTAGAAATCCAAGTACATGTACACCAAAAAGCAATAACTCAAGCAACTAAATGTGGTTTTGGAAACAGTTAGATGTTTCGGATAACATCTGTAACATCCATTGGCATAATACCGGTCGGTTTACTGCAACTTCTCAAGCAATGCTAATTTGGCAAATGATCAACGCATCATTTTCTCCAGTTGCATGTTGCTGTTACAGCTTACCTTTGCCACTTCTTCTGTGTAAATTATTTTGTCTCTCTGGTCCTGCTAAAAACATAATATGGTAATTGGAACACACCGCGGAATCGCACGGAGAACGGGCGCGTGGTTGGAAGGGGGTGCACTATACTGGCCGAACGAAACACGGCACAATTAACTGCCGCTATGTACCTTTATACATCCTCTGTTGTTCCTTTCTTTCCTGTTAGTAGTTGCACAAAACAAAAATCTGCATGAGCATACAAAAAGTCATGAGAAAATGGGCGTATACTGACAAGAATTTTCATTTAATTTTGGTCCGTCACAACCGCTATGACGTAAAACTTTACTGCTGGCCGTAGCATTAAAAATGGCGGGGAAAATGGCGGCGTACGTTCAATTTGACCCATTCAGCCGTAGATCCGGGCGATAATGCAACGGTTCCTCACACTTTTACACGAGTTGTAGGTCACCAAAAGAAATTCAAGATTGCTGTTGAATCATGCTCGTCTTGTGCCGTGAGCACATGTGATTATTATCTACAAATCTGGCGATGAACGTGACAGTGTGTTTGTCCCACGACGAGCTCGCCTGCCCCGAAAATGACCTGAAAACTTTTGGCCTTGTTGTCTTCGAATGCATTGTTATCGATGCTTTGTAAATTATGTATTGGACACCTAGATGTCTGAAGTGTGCATACCTCAGAAATAACTATTGTTGCATGTGTAGATCTCTTTAAGTTCCACTATTTTTAATCGACCGGTATAAGGCTTATGACCGGTATTATGCCAATGCATGTTAATCTTTTGTCAGTGGCACTTAGGAGATCTTGTTGGAGAGCAGCTACCGGTTATATAATATACCCCCTGTGGTATCAGTACCCCCAGTAAGGTCCATACCACCAGTTGTATCCATAATTGAAATAATATTTGAACCCCCAGTAGTGTCCATACCCACGCAATGTGTTACAATGGCTAGTAGTTTTGCTTCTGGAAAAGTGAAGGTAGACAGAGAAAGACATGGTGTCCCTTATACCTGGTACTGTGTGAGCCTGATCCCCTTCACACGGCCGTCGTCTGTTATCCCCAAGTATACCGTTCCTCCTTTCCCAGTGTTCAGGAAGGCATTCAAGGCTCTATGAACAAATTAAGGGAGTGATGACAGGCTAATCATTCAAGAGAAATGAAAGACATTTTGGTGTTTAAGGTTAATATACTCATTGACACCAAGGATATTATGTTGACACCAAATTTTCTTGGCATGCAGAAAAGGAACTTGAAAAAAGGCAAATCTTTTCAACCAACACATATGCATAACAACGGCTAAACTAAAGATCAATAACACTGGCCAATGCTATCTGTATTCTGCTTATATTTGTTTGTTTGATAACAAAAATTTAGAACAGATGAGAGTTTAGCTAAAGGTAAAAGTAGATGCACTGATGCAAATAACTCCTAAATATAAGAAAGCAAATCCAGGGATCGAAATACTTTTTTTTTTGCTACATGCAAAATTGCAACTTGGCAAAAATTTTACGTGCAATTTGAAAAATTTACATGCAAAATACAACTAGGCGGCGGTGGCGACGAGTATCGCTAGCTTGAATCGGTGAATTTTGATTACATCTAGTAAAGTTACCGGAGAAAGTTACTGGCAAAAACAAGAAAGGATAAAGACACACATCCATTTGTCTTTTTGTCTAAGAGTAGGGGGTCTAATTCCTCAGTATTTTTCCAATAGGCCAGGTATTTTGAACATGCAAGATTGCAAGTTCAGAATGATTTTACATGCAAATCTCAAAAATTATGTGCAAATTGCAAGTTAAGTATGTGTATTTCGAACCCTGAAATCTCATTTCTCTGATGTGGCGCGCTGACCTTGAAATGGCCCTGCGTGACCTACGCTCACTGCCGGGCTGATAGCACCAAGATGGCAGCTCTTCCACCGCAAGATTACGATGACCTTTGAACTCATGGTTGAAGTCCTCCTCCACTTCCACAACTGAGTCTCTGATGTAAAAAAGCTTCTTGGATCTAGTCTTGGACTCTCCTGATCCTGTAGCCATTGGGTCCTCCAACTTAAAAAAAACAAAACATGTATAACGTTATGTAATTTAATAGCACATAATGGTGATGTTGAATCAATGTCTAAGAAAGTGGCTAGAAATACTAGTAAGAAATACCACCAAAGAATGAAACATCACTTTCTTCTTCTTGAGCATCTACATTATCATTAAAAATCTTTAAAACTTAAAGTATGAGTAGAAAAATTGTTTTAATACAAGTTAATTTTTTGACATACCCTCATCATGTACAAAAATGTTTAGTTTAACACAATTGTTGCATAATAACGTTAAGGTTGAAGAGAAAGTTTGAAGACATATGTAATGTTAGGTACTTAAGTTCAAAATGAAAGTGGAGTGGCCAAATTCAACATCGACTAATCCTCTATCAGTCTTTTGTGGATTTTCCACAACTTTTGGGAGTCCCATTGAATCAACAAATGACACTAACCATTTAGTGTGGGTTATGTTAGGCCTTGTATGGGTTGTTGGCTCAAACCTCGATATCATAACAATTTTTAACATACAAGTACCTTGTTTTGTTTTTAACATTCAATAACTGATTATTTTAACTCAGGAATGTCAATAAGTCTTTCTACACCAATCGATCTACAGGATCATCCTCAGGGTTTGGGTACTGGTTATCGTAACGTGTTAATTCGGTAATTATGTGTTATTCATAAGATTTAACCTCAGTCCTGTCAACAGAAGAAAAAAATTCCTATTTTGTACCATTTTAGACAATTTTTGTGCGTTAGGATTATATAAATGTTAGTGTTAGCCTATCAATACCGGGGGAAAGTATTACATTGTATAACAAGTTAACAGTTAATGTTGACAATCTAGCCTGGGTGCCATTTGAATTTTGATGAAAACTTGTGAACACCTTCGACCCTCTACTGGTAGATGCTCACTGTACTGTTCACCACATGGCCACAGCTTCACTGCCGGTGTGAACGGACCGGTGTGAACGTGTGCCCTTTCAAAACCCCCGCCTTAAGAGCGTGCCCTACAGAACCGGCCAGTCACGAGGCACACCTGGCGTTACGTGTGCCCAACAATGACGGATCGATCCTCACATTCCAACTGACTCACCTGGGGTCACTAACCTCTCGTCTACAGCCACACTCTCGCAACCTCTCGCGAGACCAGATGCAGCCACATCAAGAGCAAACTTTCTTACAAGGAATTATGTCAACTTTGAACAGATTCTCTTCCTTTTTTCGATATTAGAGCTGCAAAAATTGCAATAAATCTTCGGAAATCCTAATTTTTACAGAGTTTTCAAGGCTGAAGTATTGCTCTTGTCACGTGACCGGACAGGTCAGATTCACATGACTCAAAATGGCGGACGGAGAAGAAGAGCGCTCTCCTCTGCTTGGCGGAGAGAAAAGTCCCGAGCAGGCTCCTCTGTCGCCTCCGGGATACCCCTCTTCAGGTGGGAACGGTAGAATATAAGTCTGAGACTACACTGAAGCTAGATTCATCCAGTTATTCTGGCGAAACGGAGCGTATCCTAGCAGATAACATGTGTGTACGCAGACAAGCTAGTGCGAAAACATTTGCTCTCCCTACTTTAGCTGTGTGTGGCAGTCAGCAGATGTCGGTGTAAATATTTAATGAAGTAGGTTTGACCAGACTTATTACGGTGCTACTGGCTTTGTCAGTATGTTTGTTGGAAGAGAACGCTAGAATCGCCGGTTTGGTACAGCCTTTGCGGTGCACAGACACGCATGTTGACTTGTTTGTGAACACTTTTAGTTTCATACGTACTCAGACTAGAGGAACTGTCAGTGTCACATGTTCCGCGCGAGACATAATTAGTCTGTTTTTGTTTTGTTTACCATGACGCATTCTCATTCTCATAGTTGTACATCTGCACCAAACATCTCTGTGATGTGATAGAGTCATGAAATATCTGAAAAGCTGATCACAAACTGTTAAACTTAAAGTGTTGAATTTGGTTTCCTGCCTAAAAACAGATGGAAAAAAGATGCAAACATTATTTGTTGATTGCGTTACAGATGAAAACTTTGCATAATTTAACAGCAAAGTGTTTTGCATTGTAAATGTAGATCTGCTTTGATTTGCTTTGGGTAGATTGAGATTCATATTGTTATAATGAAAAATACTTCAGTATCCTTATCATGTCAATATCATGAAAATGATCTTTTCAACTCCTAATCCTATTTAGAGTAGAGTCAGAATCTTTAGCTTGTATAATATGAGCCACATTTTATCTACAAATGTATATGTAAAAGACATCTGACACTGATCTCTGTGGGTTATTTTGTGCACTATATCTGTTTAAGCTTGAAAAACAAAGACTATTTGATATTACTGTAGGTTTATTTGTCTTCATAGGGACTTAATTTTGTTTTACAAGGGGAAAATAGGTTTTTGCATTGATTTTAAAGTTGCGGTTGAAATAATTCTATAGTACAGTTACTGTAGTAATACATTGGAAATGCATATTCAAGCCATTCACACTGGAGAGGTCACTGGACAAATTGTGAAATTAAAACTAATGCAAACATTTCAAGATGTATTGTACAGTAAAAGAGTTGTCTGTTTTTTCCTGTAGGCATTCCATCGTCCATCCCGGTCGGCCCCGTCCCCCCCATCTTGCCTGACGAGCAGCCCCCGCCCTACACTCCCACAGCAGACGGAGGCATTCCAACCATCAACTGTAGGGTCTGCCAGGCGCCCGTGTCACTGGAGGGCAAACTACACCAGCATGTCGTAAAGTGTACCAGTTGTAATGAGGCCACTGTAAGTTTGAATGAAGTAATGCAAATTTTTTATAGTCGGAGAAGTTTTTTAGTGTAGTGTTAGAAGAAGAAAGGTATTTGTACTGTCGTCTATGTAAACAAAGCATTGACGAACTCACAATATGTTAGAGCAACCATATCACAGGGCTTGCCAGAAGTCAGAAATTTAGAGCAAGAAAATACTTCAGGTCTGGGAACTGTGACTTGAACTTGCCTTGAAACAAGAACATTTTGAAGACTTTAACTTTAAGGATTGACTTGACTTGATTTGATTTCGAAGGTGATACTGAGATGATTGAAAGGAAAGAATGGTACTTCACTACCTTGTACAGTAATTGAATTATGTTGGGTCATATTTCCACCAAGCACAGTATAAACATCCTTACTAGATTCTAAGCTTTAGTAACAACAAAACTTACAGCTGTCAAAAGCTACATGTAGGTGTGACAGGTGGTTCAGTGTTATATAACCAACTGATGCTGTGCTGTGTGTGAAAGGGCGGTTATACCAGCTATACAGCTATACAGCTACAAATCTCAGTATTACCTTGCCTTATTTGTCCTGGTTTGGTGGACACCCTTTATGTGGTAAACATAGACTATTCCTAGTTCCATGCTCAAGTTCATGTTTGAGGTATGTATTTGACCAAGTTAATCACTAAAGGAGGAGCACATTCCAGACAGCCGTCAAAAATTTTGCACTGTTGTGTTGGTTACATTGCCGATGGGTTGGTTAATGTTGTGGCAAAGTTAGCCTGGCGTGATATTTGCACTCAGTGTCTCTTATTTCCAACTTGACTTGAAAAGGAGTTGAAACATATATCATAAAGTTCCTATGATGTTTTTAGAACACAGGGCTTTCAATGACTTCAGCCGTCGGGCAATCCTTCCCACGGTCAGGCTTGTACCTCGGGTGATACGGAATACACCGTGTTGTATTTTATTTATGTCATACCCACCTGAGAAAACACATGTTTCGATGGGAAATGCACCAGAAGTTAAGAGAAAATAATGTGTCCTCGAACAAAAGATTGCAACAGCAGCAATTCAAACGTCCGAATCAGGTATTCAAATTTTCAACCATGCCGTATTTGGCCCGTTCAAAATACATAGTTCGATTTACTCGAAGGAAGCCCGTGTGATACAACTTAGAACCCCTGTAATACAGAAAGTTATCACACGGTCCGGAACACCTGTATCGAACGTTTTCGTGGCCCAGGTATGACATAAAACTGTTTATGATACAACAGATGGCAACTTGTAGTTGTACAACAATGCTATGAATCTTATAATCATACAGAATAGACATGTACATGATATTGTACAAAAGTATGTACTCTCACCTCTCAAATAGAAGTACCCCCTGGAATAAAAGTACCCCCCGGACAAATCTTCAAAATCTAATAAAAGTACCCCCTGGAATAAAAGTACCCCCCGGAAAAATACCAAATTGACATGTAAACTGTGCCCATGCTACTTCAGTCCAAGAGAAGATGATAAGCAGGTACTAGGCTCTTTTTATTTATTTATGCCTCAATACCATATCAGTTATTTTTTTTTTATTACCATATCAGTTAATTGTATAAATAATGAACAGAATAATTCCTATGTTATTGCACATATTTTCTTTATCTGAGTGTCACACCATCAACAAAGATTAAAATAAAAGTAAAAAAATGAATGAAAATAAAAATTGAAGAAATAAAAAAAAAAGTTTATTTTATAATCATTGTTACAAAATAACATTTTGAAGAAACATTCCAACTTAGAATACCTTATTCACCACTTGTGCTATTTTCAATGTTGCAGAAACCAAGGTCATAGACACTGCCCCCTATCGAGAAATACCGGTACTGCAGAAAATACATGATTCTCTCACGCATTACCGCGAGATTCGGCGTGAGTTGATGAATCCAACATGGCGGATCTTTTCGAGCCGATTGATCGCTATGCTTTGTTTTGGAATGATTTTTTCGTTGCTGGAACATTAAAACAAGTTGACTACGGGTGAAAAATAGTGGAAAAGTATTGGTAACTTTTTAATTTGTTTGGTTGGTGGTTAATTTCTGTGTTTTGATAGAGAATTTACGGAAGTAAGCGACTGTGTGTGTAGCATGTGACCTCGATGTTTTCGTCTTTGTTCAGCGCAACATTTCAAGATTTTTGGAAGGTTAAAGATGGTCTAAAACGAAAAGGATATATTTTTTTACGAGTCCAGTGCCGAATCACTTGTGTTCCGGTATTTTTGGACCTGAACCGAAACGTTTTTGCAAGTCCAGAACTGGTCCTGCGTACCGGTACGCATCCCTAGTTATGTTTGGGTCATAGCGCTAGCGGCATGGAAATCCGCGATGCCTCGTCCGAAATAGTGAATATTAAGCAAAAATACAGCGGAAATATGGGCAGAAAATACCAAACTTTCAATATTTTTGGGGTTCCTGGTTAGTAAAGAAAGCCCCAATTTGAAAAAAAAAATAAACGTACCGTCTAAAATAAGGACGTACCGGGTGGATTTTGAGGCGGAAAAAAATAAACGTACCGGTACGTTTATTTGAGAGGTGAGAGTAACCCATTTTGTTTGCTTTCCTATCATATAGCCCATCAAAACAGCTCCCCCTGGCAAGAAGTATGTGCGCTGCCCATGCAACTGTCTCTTGATCTGTAAGAGCACCTCCAGGAAGATCGCTTGCCCAAGACCAAACTGGTGAGAAGTTAGAAAATATGTCAATCTTTAGACATGTGTACATGTCTTCCTTTACTTTATCTTGAACTCCATGATGTGAAATAATGATATAGTGTAAAGATATTTTTTTTACTGTGATGAATGATGAAACTATAAATTCCAACACAAAGGGAAAATGGCACTGAAGTTTACAACTGAACAGCACCAGTCTTTGGTAAGGAATGAGTGATCTGTAACTTCTATACATAGATGACATTACTTTATGCAAGAAGAATACAACGTTAGTCAAGGAAGGAAGCAGCAAATTGCTCATTCATTGACAAAGACTGGTGCTGTTCAGTCGAAAAGTCCCATTTTCCATTTGTGTTGGAAATTGTGGTTCACTCCTGCTCTAGAATAAATGATACCAACTGTTGAACACAGATGAGCCATCAAGCTAAGATTTGTTGATGTTGTTGTTGTTATTGACAGTAAGAGGATCATCAGCCTGGATGGCGGAGGTGGAGCCATGGCCCCTCCCATCCCTCCTGCAGGTGGGACCAGAGTTATCTGTGGACACTGCAGTATGACCTTCATGGTGAGTTTTGAGAAAACCAGCTCATTTAGAAATCATTATCATGTAGAAATTATCACTATTACGATCCGGTTTAGTGTCCAGTGTTCCCTGTCTTGCAAGGGTAGGACATTTAGAAATAAGTTCAGCATACTTATCAATAAGAGAAGGGATGACCTGGCTGAAAATCTGAGTCATTTTCCACTAGTTACTAATTATAGAAAAACTGGTTAATTATTTGCTTTGCCATATTCTTCAGACTTTGTTTTAGCATTTTCTGAACCTCTGTTTCTGTTAGTATCATAATTGTTTTCATAACAGTTCTTTTAACTGAACTGATCATCTTTTATCTATTTACAGTTTACATCCACAACAAATGCCCTGTCAAGGTGTCCTCATTGCAGAAAAGTGTAAGTATTGGTGCACATCTTCATGTGAGCTCTTGTGTGTATTTTACAGGAATATATAGATGTGAGTCATTTCTGTATGAACCAATGTCAGACTACATGTCTTTGGCAGGGAAACGATCATAGGAGTAGAAAGGAGCTAGAATAGGATGAATAGTAGGTTGGATAGCTAGTAGGCACTATGATAACGTTGTGACTCCTGTCTTATACTGTAGGTCGTCTGTCGGAAGCAGTTATGCCAGAAGGAAGTGCACCATCTGTGTTGTGTTGGGCATGATCTTCATCTTAGCAGGAATCGGGGTCACGGTAAGAAATATACTGCAAGATTTTCGAAGTTAAATTTATTTAGGAGAATAGGGCCACAAATGCACCCAAACTATAATAAGGTACAAAGAAAAAAGATTTAAGTGCGTAACATGATGTATTAGATTATCGTCTCCCTTGTTCAGATTTGTAGAAGGAATCTGGAAATTAATGTTTCTCTTGTTCAGATTTGTAGAAGGAATCTGGAAGTAAATGTTTTTTCTGATACTCAAAATGTAAATTTCAAGAATAGCTTGCATGTATACTAACATTCAGTAGTAAATTTGTTATAATGTATAATAGCATCTTTGCCTCCATAGCTTTGCACAAATGTTTAGGTGAATAGTCAAAAGTGATGTGCAGCTGTATATATTTAACACTGTCATCTTCATAACCAGGTGGGAACTTATGAGTTGGCAAGACAACAAGGAGGGATCTACTTTGCATGGGTTGGTAAGTGTCTAAGGCTTTACTCTGTGTTTGATGTACATGTTATGTTACATAATGGAGCTCTGGGGATGGGGGTCTACCAACATGTATCAACATCTGTACATGTAACATGCCCTGCTATGTGCTTCTGTGCTAAACCTCAGTCATGCTCACAAACTACATGTCTAGCTTTTTTAAGCCTACAGGCAACTGAACGCTTATACCTCTTTCCTTTGTCATCGACAGCAAGCATGATTTGGGGTTGACTGATTTAAAAAGTTAAATTGCTTTACTTTTTCCTTTGATATTTAAAGACCTGCATTTTTTGCAATGCCTTAGGCATGGAGCCATTTCTATTTTGTTGATTTTCAGGTGCATTCATCATCGGGATCCTGTTCCTGATCCGGGCATGTTACTACGGAACCCTGAAGGTCAGCTACATCCAGACCTCCCCCTGAGACAACATGGACCAGTCCACTGGAGAAGATGTCCCCTAATAGGGGTTGGATCACATCACCAAGAGCATAAGGATGGGGTGGATTAACTTGCAGAATAAACTATACTGGCCCAGAAATGCAAAGGTTAAAGTTGTGTAACTGCTCTTTTAATCTTATTTGTACCCAAATTGATGCAAATTGTGATCAGAAAACAAGACCACAGTCTGTATGATTAACCTCCTTGGTATAATTTATCTTCTAAGACCTCATCGTATGACATATTGCTGTATGACTGTGACTTATGTATAATATATGTATATTGCTCTGGATGACTTTGTCTGAATAAGGTATGTAAAAAAATGCTATCAATTGACGTGAGCACACTGCTCATGGGTAACTTAAACTCCTTATTTGCATGATTGTTTTAAAAATGATTTGCTAAAAATACAGAAAGAAATGGATTGAAATTGTTCACAATTTGAATGCGAGAATGTATTAGGACTACTTTGATGGAGACTTTTCTTCACAAAGTTGATCAGTGATTGCTAGTATGCAGAAATGCCTATTTTTAATTTTGATACTGAAATGTTACGCTGCTGTAGAAATGTACTCATCAGACTGCCAATTTTTCATTGGTTCGCAAAGTCCAGATAATGAGAATACTGTAGATCTTTTACGGTGGTTTTGTATTGACAGAGACCTCTCCTGTGCAAATATATCCCCGCAAATATAACTGTTTCAATTGAGAATTTGAAACACTGCAAAAAACTCCTTTTCCGTCCTACTTCAAAATAAAACCACTAAGAAAGTAAGTGAATTCACAGTATAGAAGAATTGGTATATATTATATATCTCGAATTTACTTTGACGCTGGTATATTCAAGATTGTAAAAAAAGACCCAAGCCCCAGTACCGACTCAAGAAGTCCTGAAGTTATCCTTATTCTATATATGTCTACAAGAAGTTTCTTATTGATGATGCACCAATTCTGCAGTGTCTTCATATTGTAAAAGAATAAGAGGATAAAGGCTTGTATATATTACATGAAATTCACTACTTCTTAGTGATTTGCATTGTTTGTCTTTCTGTATTTGCATTACTATGAATTGTTCTGCATTACATTTTCAAATGTATTTTCATAGTTGATGTTGATACTTCTCTTTACCATGCATTGTTTTGCTAGAAATGTCTGACTTCCTATCAGAAATAGACTTCTATTCATACTTGAAGCCTCATAACTTGATTTGTATCTTGACAATATATTCAGTGTTTGATAATTTAAGAAATGGATTTCATGTACATTGTAAGTCACAATTCTTACTAAGTTCATCAGTCCATTATATAAAGCCACACCTTTTTTCATAATAATTTTGTGTCATTAATTGATCGTTATGTTTCTATTTGTCATTAAAATATTGCAGAATGACCTGTATGAATTTTTTTAGGACAAGAAGACAAGTTCTGTCTGTAATTGCATCACTTATGGAAACTCCATAACATTTTTTGTCTTTGTCCTCTGTATCATTATTGAAATGCGTAAGAGAAATTATTGCTAAATGTTGGTAGGGAAAAAATGGTTTGGTGAAATGAAATAGTTCATCAAATGTCTTTTCTTTCTTTTTTTCTTTACAAATACAGTCAAACCTGTCTATAGCGGCCACTCAAGGGACCGGACAAATTTGGCCACTATAGACAGGTGGCCTCTGTATAGAGGTGGTAACTTGTAGATAAAATACCCAAGGGACCGACAAAAAGTGGCCACTATGGACAGGTGGCCCCTCTGTAGAGGTGGCCCCTAATACAGGTTTGACTGTATTGTCTTTGATCTGCTTTACACATGTGTTTACAGATACTGTGTAAGGGAACAAAAATGAATTTGTAATGCAGTGCAGTCCTACATGGATGTGTAGGAGATTTTGTCATCTTTTTCCTCATTTTTTTTTAGTTTGATTGAAGTAGGATTCAAACTAATGGCATTGTCCTTTTTTAGAATTGTGTGGAATGGATTACCATTGTCACTGATACACAAGATGACATATACATGTATTGTATACTTCTGGAAAAAAAGACATACTCTAGAAGTTGTTTTGGGGTGGAATTATAAATTATATAATAGCTCTGATTTCGTCAGTCTTCTGTGTGGGTTTTGAACCAGAAGCTCAACATGTTTTATTTGTCATCACCAAAGGCTGAGGGTAATGTTTTTGCCTGGTTTGTTGTGTGTTTTGGTGTACCAGATTTTAGTGACAGCTGGAATGAGTTCAAATTTGGGCCTTCTAGTGGCTTTTTATAGTATTTTTGTGGAGCTTGTGAAATCTTCCGGTTTTTGTTTTAAAGATCATCATCCTAAATAACCCCAGATGACCCCACAAGGGGCAAAGTAGGGGGGGTTGAGGTCCTGGGTTAGGGCGGGCAGCCCTCCTGCCTGGCACGGAAGCACTCAACGGTGGGAGCATGTACTACCGTGCCAGGCAGGGAATTCCACTCCGGAATTGTTCTGGGAAAGCATGAGAATCTGTATGCGGCTGTACGTGCAAAAATTGGCTGGGACTTGAGATGGTGGCTACCCCGAGTCCGCCCTTGGTTTGGTTTGAGCAAGTTCCGTGTATCTATGTTGATCCTGTTATAACGAGGTTATAAAAAAGGTGAGGCGGTTGTTCCTCCTCCTTTCAGGGAGAGGGCATCACTGCAGGTCATTGAGTAGATGTTAGTAGTCTTAAAATTGGTAGGCAAGTCTTAGATTGACAAATGTTTGGGACTCCTAGCAGCTTGCATGGTAGTTCAGGGGCACGTTTGTATGAAAAATTGAATTTGCAAGACCAGTAATGGGGTTGACAGATTAGCAAGATTTGGGGGTTGTGGGTGATGGTATGGATAAAAGTGTTAATATGCTTCTTTTGCATAATTCATGGTCGAAAGTTAAAGAGAATTGATTTGATGGAAAGTAATGTGTGAAATAAGTGACAGAGCTTTTGTCTTGCCAGCAGCTTTTTCTGGAAGTACAGGGGCGTTTTTGTGAAGAAGGTCGACTTGGCAGAATTACGTTCTGATGATTTATGGGTTGTAGGTGGTGACGGGTCAAAATGCGCATAAGTGAAGGTATTAAGGCTGACTTCATTTGCATAAGTAACAAGGAAAAATTTAGCAAACTATCGATTTTTGTATCAACAGTAATAGTTAAGATTTCCTCATCCACATGATATCGAAAGGCTCTACACAGGAAAAAGTTCATATGGTAGTTAATATTTCTTAATCAATATACCTTATTTCTAATTTGTTAATGTATTTTCCAACACAAGGCATCAACAAGCCTGTCTGCAAATGGAAAAGTGCTCTGACACCTGCAATGCATTCCCCCACTGTCGTGCCGTCTGTGTAGCTTAGACACTATTTGATGTACAAATTGGTGAAATGAGCTTTGACCTCTGACCCGTCATGTGACGGTCCTATGCCAGCTGGAAGAAAGTGTGTGTTTTTTTTAATCCCAGAAATGTTGTAAACGCGCGATTATGACTTCTTCAACCTGACACATGGCATTCCTAGGGTTGATCTGTTGTTGAACGCCTAAATTCTAGCTAAATTTTCTTCACTAGTGCCTGTCACACAGTCCAGAGGGGACTGGTCGAGTGACACAGTTTTGTGAAACAAACTTTGCCCCCTGAAAAGTTGCCTTCGTCGAGTTTAGCAATTTTGTTTTTGGTAGAGCGAACCCCCCGCCCATGATAATGCCGGTGGCAGGAGAGCCCGAGGTGCGAACTACAGGTGGACAGGTGGACGGTAAGTCTCTTTACCAAACGCGAAACCTAATGTTTTGGCACTTCTGTGTAAAAAGGGAAGTGGGGAGGGGGGCGTTTCTTAATACTTACACTAAGTTACAGAATATATACACAGTCGCGGGTATATCATGCCTGCTCTTGTCAATTGGTGCCTTCTTTTTGCTGCTGTCACATTTTGCTGCATAGTTATAAAGTACATTCACCAAGAGATGGCAGCTACTATAAGTTTAAATACTACAATAGTAGTAAAATTAAATGTAGTAACGTTACCTATACAGTATGTAAAGTTGATAAAGGTTTTTGCGGGGAAAGAAGCCCACACTGGCATGACAGGTAGTTAAAGCTGCATGCCTGCAATATATTTTCAATACATATAAGATAAGTAGCGCAATGGGTAAATGTATAATGTATACTTACTTTGCAATGAAAAAACTATGGAAGACAATGACTGCCCGCCTCAGTGATATGCACTGCGGCTATGGTGATGATGAGATGTGCATACTTCAGGGATATTCTTCTTCTTATATATATGATGCATTAGTATTTTTCTTCAACTTCACGCTTTTTATAAGCAAAGTGCTCTAATGATATTATAAGGGATCCTGGTGCAATGATCTAAGAGACATCGTATGATCCCATACATATTAACTATTATCCTATTTTCCCAAGTTATCACGATGGCCCTTATTGACGCTGCCTATGATAAGAACGAGAATGTGCGAGATTTGATTGGCACATCGCTGTATGACCTGGGACGCAAGCAGCCAGTCATGGTGCTGAGTTCCCTGCACTCTTACCTCATCAGACATGCCAAGGTACTGTGTAATCTTCACCTTCATGTGTTGTTTTCTTCTTTAGTTTACTTGTCAATTTCATTAAATTGAAGACTGACATGTTGGGGGGGGGGGTACTCTTGGTGTGGAGGGGAAGGTTGCTAGGGTTTTGTTGTTTGAATTTCTTAGTGTTTGAAAGAGAGAGCCCGCAGCTCCTCAAAGGCAGGGGTGCTACTCCCTTTCCCGCCACCCTAAAGTTGGGTGGCGGTGATTACCCATAACTGTGGTGGAAACTGAAAGTTACAAAAGTTGGGAAGAACAAATGTATGTGGCAGTCTGTACACAAAAAAGAAGGGTGCAAGGCTTGACTGTTTTCTGTGCACTTTGGTGAGTCTGTATGCATGTGTTTCATGTATGTTTCCACCTTTATTTCCATGTGCTCAGGAACATAAGGGACACTGACAGGAGGTTAAGTCAAAGATCCCGGAAATGTCCCAGCATAGGTTTTAGGTTATAAATGTTTTGACTTGACTTTCTGACTCATGCTCACTTGAGCCTTAACTACTGAGGATGGTGAAAGCAAGGCTCCTTGGTGAAAGTTAACCAGTCTGTGTGACAGGCTCAATATAGCTATAAGTGCTAATTAGAAACTATGCGACCCCTTCTTGGGTGGAATATGTTAGAAGGGACATCAAGATATGCCATCTAACACTCAGGGGTGGACCCACTGGACAGTGTGAAGACTATCCGACTGTTGCCTACCCCTGTGCAGCAGTTTAATCAAATAATGAATACTACTACTGCTTCTTCTGTTAACTGGAGCGTGATTGCAATTTGAAGAATGTTGTTTGGGTGAGAATTAGTCTGCTTTTTTTAACATTATTAAGGTTGGTAACAATTGTGACCAGACACCTGTTTGAATGTGTCCCAGCTTGCCCAAGGCCATCGTGTAGTGTTACTGTCCACCATCGAGAGAATTGTGAAGGACACCATCGACGACATGCCACAGGCTCTGGCTCGCGAGCTCATCGACTTGAGTTTGGACGAAATGACCAGGTCAAAGGTCAGTGCCATTTCCTTTTATTCTATAGATGTAGTCCAAATGCCAGTATCCCCCAAATCTCTGTTCAAGATTGGTACGAGCATAGGATTCAGGAATGTCTCTACTATAGCTACCCATCATTCTGTCCCAGGACTTCTTGAAATCCTAGTGTTAAAAAAAATCCAAACTGTATGACATGAAATTACTAAAAATGAATGAAATTCCACTTTCTTATAAGCTTGAAATGACAGATTTAACAAAGAGAACTAACAACATGAGCTTCCAAACAATGATTGAGATGGAACAAAATTAAAGCTTGAGACAGCCCTGTTTGAAATAGTAGAGTTCATCAAGCCCTGATTACCAAAGTGTTCGTAGATAAGATTCATTTTGTTGTGAAGCTGAAAACCCATTTGATGTTAATCTTGCTGTAACACCTTCACAGGAGATTGTGCCTGACTGGCAGACTGCAGCCAGTAACGTGGTGGTTGCCATGGGAACAAGGTTCTGTAATGAGGTGATGGAAGGTCTCCATCAGAAGTTCCAGCCGGGCGTCATGCCTCACTTCTTCGTGGTGCAGACACTGGGCAGTCTGGCCTCAGCCAATGGCAAGTGTCTTTACTGTTGTCCTTGGGTTAAGACATATTGCATAGAAATAAATTTCCGTTTTTTAATAGTTTGGTTTATAGGGATCTCTATTAGTGATATATCACTTTTCTTCCAGGAGTCCCATTTAAAATGATACAAGGAAAAATTGTGGAATTTGAATAGTCAATGATCTGCCCATTTCATTGTACTTTGTAGTTTAAGTTTGTAGACATCACATAGATTCCTTTAATTAATTAAATCATGTAGATGTATGTGACTAACCTTTAGTACTCTGAGTCAGAGGTAGCCATTTGGCACCCAAATATAAATCTGTATTGGTTACGTGATTACGTATATATATAGCAGGGAAAATGTTAATGATAGTGCCACATGGCTATAAATGTAGCCAGTGAATTACTAGTAAGCCCAAAACAGTATTTCTGTGTGTAACTTAGCATACTATTAGCGGGATGTAACAGTTGCATTTGTATATAGACTGACATTGATATTTCATTGATACTCAAACAGACCCATGCTGGGTGCATCATGACAATGAGATGTTCCAGTCCTATAAAGTGCAGTTGAAGATCCACCTGTTGAAGTTCACTACTGTAACTGTAATGTGTCAACCTATTTTATTAGTACATTCGAGATAAAAATGGCCAGATCATTGCAAAAACACGTCCGCCATCTTGCTACAAACAGAAGGGACTGCAAGACAGATGATAATTGTAATGTGATTCCATCTCTTGTGCAGTGTATGGCATGGTTCCATTCCTGACGGCAGTGTTAGGCACCATGCTGCCCATGCTGGGGATGGCCAAACATGACAACATGAAATGGGTCTTCGCTCATGGTAAGACACTATGTTAAATCACACGATGTTGCCCTCCCAAATTTGTCTGGGTCTGTCCCTATGCCTAACACTTTGCTTTGCAGCCAGATACTGCAATACAAGTAACTATTGCAAGGTGGAGTTCACAAAATGAAACATAATTTATACCACATTTGTATTCTCCTGCAAGTTCTATTTGGTATATGATTTGAGATCTGACCAGTATATGAATCATTAATATATGAATCAATGCTTCATAAGATTTTTTACCTATATCAAGCTACATGGTACTACATGTACTATACTCAGGGCTCGAAATACTGGGTGCATGTGCACCCAGGTGCACCCAAAATTGGAACTGTGCACCCAATTATTTTCAATGGGTGCACAGGGTGCACCTAAATATTTTATTAGGTTTATGTATGAAAAGATATCAAGTATACTTGTATACATCATATTTTTGACATCTAAGTGTTAGAAAGATAATAAAAATGTCTGTCATGGTAGTTGTTTAAGAATTTGAAAGCTTGTAACTAAGTTTTGTTATTAGGTTTTTCTGACATTCTACTTAAATTGAAGTGGTGCACCCAAAACTTTTTGGTGCACCCAATTTTTTGAGCTGGGTGCACCAGTGCATCTAATCCGAAAAATGAATTTTGAGCCCTGACTATACTCTATATAGTACAAATACCCGGTACATGATTAGGGAGTTACTACTACTAGTCTGTGTTCTCCAAATTGTAAATCAACAACTTGATGTTACCTGAGTGTACATTGATTAAGCAATCTATCTATGCTTACTACAATGTACATCATGGTTTTTATACACCCTTGTCCAGCTATCGGTAAGTTCAGCGAGGCCATCCTAGACTACGTTGCTAACATTGACAAGGCCCCTGACCCCACTGTGAAGAAGGAGATGTTCTCTGGTGAGATCTACTCTGCCTACGAGACGTTTTTCAAAGTGTGGCTGCAGTCCAAGGAACCTAAGGTGGGTTAAACAACCATCCCAAACTTTTTTATATATAGGGCAGCACCCATCTCATTTTCTGTAGCCCAGGGGGTTGGTGTATTGGTAGTGGTGTGATTTTAAGTACTAAAAGTGCTTAGCAGAAAAACATTTTTAAAGTCAAACGACAAGTCAAATAAAGTTGAACCCTGTCTTTGATGCCTGCTTGTGGTACCTACTTGAAAATGTATAGTGTGAAATTTGACCAGGAAAATATGGTAATGTATCAGGCAATGTAAGTGTGCTAATATAGGACAATATACAAGATAATCATAACACACAAAATGTACCTGTGATCACATACTAGTATGCAAAAACACACAAGAACTTAAGGGTAAGGGGGTTCAAACTTGGGATTGTGTTCTCGCCACAAAATCGCCACCTATATTGACTACATATAGAAGCAGAACTCCTAGAAGATGTCTATTAGACATCGAAACATCAGCAGTTAAAATTAACTGGCTTTGTAAAAGAAAACTCTACTATCCTTTGACCTACCAACCTGGTGAAATTGTTTTTGTGTTCTGTGATAACATACACAAAAACACAAAAGAACTGTACCAGTCACATACAACTGTAACAGTGGTGTTTAAGTACTGCCTATCGTCCTTGCCCAAATGCACTAGTGCTTTTGTGGCGACGGTGATAGCTTTCGTGATTTGTGATCTGCCGACCCCGGTTCGATTCCGGGTAGGGGGCATGTTGTTTCTTTCTGTTCTTACTCGCCCCTCTGAATTTCTACAATGGTTCCCACACCGGGAATCGAACCCGGGCCTTGGCGGTGAGAGCGCCAAATCCTGGCCCTGTGAGTAACAGGCTAGTATGTGCCACACAGGGATGTCGAACTCGGAGATTCGAGGACGAATCTTGAAGAAAAGGGGGAGTAGTGTAACAGTGGTGTTTAAGTACTGCCTATCGTCCTTGCCCAAATGCACTAGTGCTTTTGTGGCGACGGTGATAGCGTTCGTGATTTGTGATCTGCCGACCCCGGTTCGATTCCGGGTAGGGGGCATGTTGTTTCTTTCTGTTCTTACTCGCCCCTCTGAATTTCTACACGACATAAAATTCAGACACGTTTAATGCTGACTTATCCCCATGTCACAGCTGCGGCTGGCTGTTGTGGAGGCGGTTGGTCACATGAGCCACATCCTGTCTCGGGACAAGCTGGAGGAACAGCTGACTATGCTGGTGCAGGGCATTCTGGGACTGTACAAGAAACAGCCTGAACCCTTCTATGTCACACAGGTCAGAGGTCAATGTCATAAAACCACATAGTTCGACAAGGAATTGGTTACTGTAGAGATATAGTTGGATTGTGTATCAAAAACAGAACTTTATATTGGGCTGTCAGCTTTTACCTATGCTGTTGTACCTAACAGTACTGGAAATGATCATGATTCCAACTTCATACCAACAATATCTATAGTGGCCTAATAAAATCAAAGCTGGGCAATAGGCTTGAATGTATTCATTTGTGCATGTGTGCCACAGGAAAGTAAAGCACCTTTTGTTTTAAACTAGCACACTTTTGTGGCCAGGTATATTTGTGAAGGTCTTACTTGTCCCCCCAATGACCATGCCAGGTTGAGGGACTTGGGGCCAGGAATACAAATGTATATAGTCTATGTACTTGTACTTGACTTTTATATCGCACTTAATGATAGTGACAATGACATTGTACATTATGTATAAATCTCTATACTCAGTTCCTTCATTATATTCCAGAGTCTGTGCATGATCCTGGATGCAGCAACAGTAGAAGAGAGCACCATTCTGGAGCCGCAGCTCGACATGCTACTGAATTCTCTCCATCCCGGGGTATGTTACAATCAATATTCTCTATCCCAGGATACAGTGCAACTGATCTGGTCAAGTTAAATGTAATCTTAAGGAAAGACACTACTTCTTACTTTTGAAAAGCAGACCACAAAAAAGATATGCTTAGCAGGCTGTGCTGCTATTCCAATGAGCAGATAATGAGATCTGTTTCCCATGTCAATGCAATGTTGTGCCTTTCTATACTCTGGCTAATCTGTTATTCTTCATGCACTGTCAAGCCATTTTTTGTGATACCCCAGCGTCAATTGTTACTGTAACATAGTATTATTACACACTGTATCATTCTATCAGGTTTGTGCCCAGCCTGACTTCAACAATGCGATGTCTGTGAAGAATCACAATGAACTGCTGAGATGCTTTACAGTAATTGGTAAGCAAGAGATTGTTTTTTTTTCTTTCCTTTGCATACAATTGGAATATTGGATATATTTTTATATGAACTTTCAGAGGTAAAATACCAGATACTGTAAATAGTATGTACTGGGAAATAAAAGTGGTAGCAAAATACCTTTACTGTAGCACCTTTTCAGCACCAAGGACAGTTGCCGTTCTTAGTAAGTTGTTGACATCTATGCTTATGACTAGTAGGAAAAGTTGTTTCATGCATCAATTCATTGTATAAAAGCCATGATTAACTTTTCTGTTATAGTATAACTATAATGTTTAGGATAGAAAGAATCAATTTCTGTAGCCTGGAGTCCAGCCTAGTTGTGCTTTTAGTTGCTCCCCGAAGGCACATGGGGAGTTACTATAAGCACAACAAGGCTGGACTCTGGCTACAACTTCTGTTCCTACAAACATTTCTGCTCTTTGCCCTCCACACAGCTCGGTCATTCTCAGACAGAACTATCGGGTTCCTGATGCAGAAGTTGGAGAGCGGCGGGCTTGTTAACTCGGAGAAGAACAGGATAGGAACTCTGGAGATCATCAAACATCTCATCAACTCAGCAGGTAGACAGCTATGACATGTTCTGACACATCTCACACAATCTACAAGCTTTTATGTTTGTTTGTGTGCAGATGGGTATAAACTCTAGGACCTGTTTACAAGCTATTATGTTTGTTTGTGTACAGATGGGGTATACACTCTACAAGCTTTTAAGTATGTTTGTGTATAAATGGGTATTCACTCTTGGACATGTTTCATTGTATCTTACTATCATCTTGTAAATCTACTACATCAAATAAAACTAATGATAGCTACAGTAGCAGCATTATACTCTGTACAATTAATAGTCATTGAAACTTTTTTGTAACTATTTTAGTCTGTCTCCAAGAATCACTGTACTTTCTTGACTTGACCTCTTGAGCTCTTCTTGTGTTGCATAAAGGCCCATATATGGAGGACAAGAAACCCCTGGTGGTATCAGGTCTTCAGGCCATCCTGACAGAAAACAACAACAAGGTAAAGGATATGTATGGTCACCATAACTGCACCCAAAATAAAACAGTAATTAACTCATCGACATAGTGTAGAAAGCATTATGGTCCATATACTACTGTAAGATCTAGATAAAACTTGTCACACCCACCCATTAATTCACATACATTTGATGTGAAAAGAAAACCTTCCAGATCTCGACTCCATTTTTCATTCTATGATCATGATCACTGTAGTGATAATGGAAATACCAAATTTGAAAATGGTTTGTGCTTTGAATAGGTTCAGGGTTCTGGTCCAAACATGCACCCGTTGTGCCTACATGATGCAACAGCAATTCTTCAGATATGCTTACAAGAGTTGCTGATTTTTCCCCAGGTGAAGCGGATGTCCAGCCAGGTGATCATCGCCATGGCGCATCATGAGTACCTGGAGCTGGAAGGGGGCACACTGATGGTGGAGTTCATCGTCAGACAGTGTACACTTCCCAACAGTCCTCCTGTAAGTCTTAACAACTGTCAGACAGTGTACCCTTCCTAACAGTCCTCCTGTAAGTCTTAACAACTGTCAGACAGTGTACACTTTCTAACAGTCCTCCTGTAAGTCTTAACAACTGTCAGACAGTGTACACTTCCTAACAGTCCTCCTGTACGTCTTAACAACTGTCAGACAGTGTACCCTCCCTAACAGTCCTCCTGTAAGTCTTAACAACTGTCAGACAGTGTACCCTCCCTAACAGTCCTCCTGTAAGTCTCAGCAACTACACATTGTCAGACAGTGTACCCTCCCTAACAGTCCTCCTGTAAGTCTCAGCAACTACACATTGTCAGACAGTGTACCCTCCCTAACAGTCCTCCTGTAAGTCTTAACAACAGTTACTGTCAGACAGTGTACACTTCCTAACAGTCCTCCTGTACGTCTTAACAACTGTCAGACACTGTACCCTCCCTAACAGTCCTCCTGTAAGTCTCAGCAACTACACATTGTCAGACAGTGTACCCTCCCTAACAGTCCTCCTGTAAGTCTCAGCAACTACACATTGTCAGACAGTGTACCCTCCCTAACAGTCCTCCTGTAAGTCTTAACAACTGTCAGACAGTGTACACTTCCTAACAGTCCTCCTGTACGTCTTAACAACTGTCAGACACTGTACCCTCCCTAACAGTCCTCCTGTAAGTCTCAGCAACTACACATTGTCAGACAGTGTACCCTCCCTAACAGTCCTCCTGTAAGTCTTAACAACTACACTTTGTCAGACAGTGTACCCTCCCTAACAGTCCTCCTGTAAGTCTTAACAACTACACTTTGTCAGACAGTGTACACTTCCTAACAGTCCTCCTGTAAGTCTTAACAACTACACTTTGTCAGACAGTGTACCCTCCCTAACAGTCCTCCTGTAAGTCTTAACAACTGTCAGACAGTGTACCCTTCCTAACAGTCCTCCTGTAAGTCTTAACAACTACACTTTGTCAGACAGTGTACACTTCCTAACAGTCCTCCTGTAAGTCTTAACAACTGCACCTTGTCAGACAGTGTACACTTCGTAACAGTCCTCCTGTAAGTCTTAACTGTCAGACAGTGTACCCTACCTAACAGTCCTCCTGTAAGTCTTAACAACTACACTTTGTCAGACAGTGTACCCTCTCTAACAGTCCTCCTGTAAGTCTTAACAACTGTCAGACAGTGTACCCTTCCTAACAGTCCTCCTGTATGTCTCAACAGCTGCACAGAGGACCATATACCATGTCTCAGAATAGTTTTTCTGTATACCTTTACACATAAGTACACCTGCTTTAACTACTTCTTAAGGTTTATGTATCTTGAACTCAGCACAGAACCGGAACAGGTTGGGGTAAATATTGTCTAATACTAATACAGAAACTTGAATATGCAAGTGGTATTTCGAAACCATAAACAGCACCACTAACAGTCTTTTTTGAAAAATTCTGTCCAGGCTGATTCGGAAAGTGCCTGTCCCTGCATGAAGCTTGTACATGTATGATATTTCTTGTCTTGAGTTTGTATGACTGCAGGCTTGTTAAGTATAGATATTTACCTCTCCAAGTCTTTCTGAAGAAAACTTTACTGTTGTCTTGCACAAATGCAGAAGTACAATGTATCTCTCACCTTCTTCTCATTTTGCATTCATTCTTAGACTATTTTCTTGACCTGTTTATAATACTGTCCCTCCATCACAACTCTAAAGCTAAATGACAACTGAAGTCATCTGCGTGTTCTTTGACAATATTGTGTGAAGGATAGATGCTTGTGTCTCCTTCAAGTCTTGTGTGAAGGATAGATGCTTTACCCTTGTTTGAATGCTTTTAAAACTCACCACACTTCTCCAACTCTGCTTTTCCTGGAGGCCCATACCCCAACCAGCCCCACTGGTGACTATGTGAGTATTGCCAGGCTTGTCTGTAATTTTTCTCTTTCAAATGATGATCATGCAAGAAACATTGTATGTGTGGGGCTGCCTGTTTCTTCAGGATTGCATCTTATCCTCTCAAATCTTTCAATAAGCCTGTGTATGGTGACCATGCACTCTTGACTGTAATCATGGCATTCTCATTTGAAGGATTTAAACAACACTTACAGCTAGATATGCAAAGGTTATGTGTGTAATGTGTAATGTAACCAGCTGCTGCAGCACTGTACTACTACTACTACTACTGTCAGTCTGTCTATGACTATAACTCTCCTAAATATACAGATGCAGATACAGACAAAATGGCCACAGTGGCCACCATAGACAGAATCCTAAATGTCTCTAGAGGCCAGTGGCAAAAATACTTAAAGGGATTAGATCTACCAAAAGTGTCTGCAATAGCCAGATTGTTCTTTTACAGTCACTACCAGTAGTACAGGTTTGACTGTAATTTGAGGTTGAAATGATTGGATTGTGGAGATTGACCTCTGCATGGTTTGACGTAAAAGTCTTTTTTGTTTTCAGGGCAAGAGGTCCCCAGATCCAGACTTTGTTACAAACGAGATGCTACGTTCTATGTGTGAGAACGTACTTCAGCTGGTGACGACCACAATAGAGTGCATGGAGAGGGTGAGTACATTCTTACAGTGTTTGTAGCAGGAGTTCAATATTATTTCCAAATTTCCAATACAGAAAAGTTGGACTTTCCTATCTATATTTAATGTAACAGGACCAGTCTTTGTCAAGGAATAACATAGTTGCTGTTCTATCAAATAATATGGGTAAGTCCAACTTTTCCACTGTGTTAGAAATTATAGTCAAATCTTGCTGCAGGATGAATTTTACCAGCTTGGACATGAACCCAAGATATTATTACTCTCACTGTCTTTCTGTTGAGCTGTGTTTTACACCACTTCGTAAGGATAAGCAAGACAAGATAAGTGCATAAATTGATTGATATGCATATACCTTTCTTAAATTGTGAAGATAAAGACATTCTGATTTCATACTAAGTTAGAGCTAACTGTTATACTTGTAAGTCTTAACCTGAGAGAAATTTTTCATTCTAGGTTCTGTGGCCCTACATATTAGAACTGTTAGGACCACCCCAGTACACACCAGCCTTTGGTTCCATTGCCCGCTGTGCTGCACACCTGGCCAACAAGAAACGGGAGGCAAATGATGAGGATTACATGCTGGACTATGAGGTTTCAGGTAGGACACATGGAAATAGGTACCATTTATAAGATTAGTAATAAGTCCTTCCTACAGGGGTATGACGTGAATGAAATTTTGGCAGATTAATTTGAAGTTACATAACCTTGTGTAGTACTATTGTGATTTGTTGGAAATTCAAATGGGTTACTGGCATAATTGACTGGTATCTTTTTGACCCAAGTAAAGGGCAAGAAGGTCTTAGGTATCCATTTCTGTAAAAATCAGATCATTATAATTTATATGGATGACAATCCATAATGTGTTGATTCACCAAATGTGGAAATTAAAGAAATAATGATATTATGTATGCATGTGCATGATTACTTGTCTGCTGTCTTTGTCTTCTGATGATAGTTTTAAGAAATGATGTATCTGATATTTTCGATAACATTTTAAACATTTTTTAATTCAAATAATTGATTGCAGTTGTTTATCCTTTCTTGTGCTTGAACTTCACATTTCTCTTGAGAAAAACAAGAGGTCCTGCATCCTTGTATTGTTCTTGCAATGACAACATCTATTCAGTGCATGATAATTATCAGCATGCTGATTTTCATTGATTATTGTATCTGTTGTCTCTCCCTGTATGTTCTTCTCCATCTCAATCAAACCAGGTCATAATAAAGGTAATGTTTGTGCTGCTTCCAATTGTTGTGTATGTCTATGTCTGTATCCCACTTGTTCTTGCTGTGATGTTGCAGTCTGCATGCACAATGTGAAAATTGAAGCTGTTTGCGTTGTGTTGGTTCAATGGACTTTGGGTGTTCATGTATATTTACTTCTGAAATATGCTGCATGTTGATAGTTCTAATCAGTAACCCGTCACATTTTTGTAGGATTATTTTAGATTAAGTGTCAGCAACTAACCTTTTGCATAAATGGTGACATGGTACATGTATAGATTTTGATGCTACATTGCTTAACAGGTGAAAGAGAGAGAACTTTAAGTTGAAATTCCTGCTCATTTTTGTTCTCTTGGTTGCAGTGAACATTCCAAAGCCACCTGCCATGATATCCAGACTTGTGGTAAGTAGCAAAGTTTATTTCTGCCCCTAGAAACGGTAGCTGGTAGAATATTAAGAACTCAGTATGGTATACATATTGATTTATCAACCTGGTTTTTGTTATAATTGTTATTGGGTCGGCCAAATACTCTTTTCGATAAGTGTGATGGGTTCTCTAACGTGCTTGAAGTGTTGCTCTCTTCAAACACGGAACCCCCATTTAACGTCCTATCCATGGGACGGCCCTAAATGAAGCTAGGTAGTATTTTGACCTAAGTTAAGTCGTGTATAGTGCCTTTCCCAAGGGCACAAGATCAGTGACACATCAACGGAGGTTCTGGGGTACACCCTGCCAATTGCAACACATGACCCCACATTGTGCGCCACACAACCTGATGACACTATTTACATAACAAGAAGTGTTTTGTAAAATCCTGGTGATTTTGTTATTTACCAGGTGATGGCAGGACAGCCCCATGCCGGAGGTGGGCGTGGTCAGCACATCCTGTTACTGATGAAGGGCCTGTCCCCCAACCTGAACCCTGACCTTGTCGACCTGTGGGATGCTGTCATTCCCAAACTCATCCAGTTTCTGGAAGGTACATAGGTCTTGTAATATGGAAGGACATGGAATAAAATTCTCTTTTTGTAATAAAGAGATAATTGGAAAGTTTTTTTTTAGATGAATGAATGAAGACCTTTATTGCACATTTTTGCCACACCGGGCTAAGTACAGGTCACAACAAGACATGATAAAAAGATACAGTTCTCTTCGGCACAGATACAAAATAAGACTATTGCTGGATAAATTCAACTTCTCACTTTTCTGTTATAGTGGTTTGTCTACTCTAGTTGCATTAGGAAGATGAATTTTTGTACAGAACTTAGGTGTATGAAGTACGGAAATTGGTTTTGTATAACCTTATACAGTTCATTTCTCTCTACGGCATACAATCTGCACTCTACTAAAAAATGGCGTTCGTCCTCTTTTCTATCTAAATTACAATATTTGCATAGCCTTTGTTCCAGAGGGGTGTGAGTATGCCTTCCTGTTTCAATATGAAGTTTATGGCAGCTAATCCTTAGTCGTGTAAAGAGCTTCTGTGCTTCTGGTCTTGAGACTCAACTGGCAAGTTGTTGTGCCTAATATGTGAAGGTCAAAATACATATAATTTTGTATTAGATAAATTATGCAAAGCTGTATCAGCAAGACCAGTAAGATCGCATGTTTGGCTCAGGAGGGAGAGGACTCCAGTTCGAATCCCGCAAAGTCACCGATCTTGTGCCCTTGGAAAGGCACTTTGCATGTTACGTCTAAAATTTTGTGCTACGTTTACTTTACTTTAAATTGCAGACTGTGATGAAGATGAAGAAAAGTGGTCACAGAAGACCTGGGAAGATTTGATGCTGAAGGTAAAATTTCTTCTTCTCTGAACACATTTGATTCAATACTGGTTGAACAACTTCCATGATATGTGCCCTTAGATGTGTCCTCTATGTTTCTAATACTGTTTTATTGTATTTGTGTATTTGTAACAGGAATAAAGAATATCAAACTCCAGAGAGTACTAATGAAAGCATACAGACTACAGAACAATTTGGAATGTAGTAATGATATATCTATCAAGTTTATGACATTGGTGAATCATACTGCCCCACCCTTACCCATCCTAACACATATCTTATTGTGTTTTTCTAAATACCCTTGCACACATGTGTCGTAGATGCTGTCCAAGAGTATGGAGGTTGTGAACGATGATGACTGGATGGTGGAGTTTGGAACTGAGATGGGGAAACAGATCCCCCTGTACAACAACCATCCTGAGGAGAAGGTAGGCCATGATGCGTGAAAAGTTATGAAAATATAGATTATGATATAAGGACTAATACCTTACTATTCTGCTACTGACCTACTGTACGATGCTTAATAGACTTACACCTAAGTATATACCCCAAGTGTTTTTACTGAAATAAGTTTCCGGACAGGATAATTGTAAATATTTAGTACCCATACCTCTCGCGTGACGGTGAGCCATGTGACCTTAGTTACTTGAGTTCAGGAGACTGGACCAAGCCGGATGACCTAGATCCGCCTCACCAAATTTATTTCATCCTTCCTCCACAGCCCCGTCTCCATTTTAGCTTAATAGATAGTTAATTACTGTTGACTTTTAGAACATACTCTGATGGTTATCTTATTGTGTATGGGTAAGGCCATTTTTTCTTGGAAAAGTCAGGTGATTAAGCTTTTCCTTTCTTAGGTCCAACTTGTGTCCAGTTCTCTTTTGTGAAGATGATTACAACAAAGATGAAAATTTAGCACTGAAAAATACGCTTGTCTAGTGCTGTACTTGCATTGATGCCAGTGCCCTTTTATCTTCTGTCTCTTGTGCTGGTAACTTCACCTGTTATGTGTCCTGGTGTTACTTGCTCGGATAATATGAACGTTGAGCAACGT